>NW_026557961.1:0-53973 GCF_026930045.1 Uloborus diversus | reverse complement strand
AGTCAGTCAGTCACTCTGTCAGTCAGTCTGTCAGTCAGTCTGTCAGTCAGTAAGTCAGTTTCTCTGTCAGTAAGTCATTTTGTCAGTCAGTCAGTCAGTCACTCTGTCAGTCAGTCTGTCAGTCAGTAAGTCAGTCACACTGTCCGACAGTCAGTCACTCTGTCAGTCAGTCAGTCAGACAGTCAGTCAGTCACTCTGTCAGTCAGTCAGACAGTCAGTCAGGCACTCTGTCAGTCAATCACTCAGTCAGTCACTCTCTCATGCAGTCAGTCACTCTGTCAGTCAGTCAGTCTGTCATTCTATCAGTTTGTCAGTCAGTCACTCAGTCAGTCACTCAGTCAGTCACTCTGTCAGTCTGTCAGTC
The DNA here is from genome assembly GCF_026930045.1 of Uloborus diversus. NCBI lineage: Eukaryota > Metazoa > Arthropoda > Arachnida > Araneae > Uloboridae > Uloborus > Uloborus diversus. The sequence goes on along the minus strand of NW_026557961.1, from coordinate 53,609 downwards.
AGTCACTGTGTCTGTCAGCCAGTCAGTCACTCAGTCAGTTCGACAGTCAGTCAGTCACTCTGTCAGTCAGTCAGTCAGTCAACCTATCAGTCAGTCAGTCAGTCAGTCAATCTGTCAGTCAGTCACTCTGTCAGTCAGTCAGTCAGTCAGTCACTCTGTCTGTCAGTCAGTCACTCTGTCAGTCAGTCTGTCAGTCAGTCATTCAGTCAGTCACTCTGTCAGTCAGCCAGTGACTCTGTCAGTCAGTCAGTCAGTGACTCTGTCAAACAGTCAGTCAGTGACTCTGTCAGTCAGTCAGTCACTTTGTCAGTCAGTCAGTCACTTTGTCAGTCAGTCACTCTCTCATGAAGTCAGTCACTCTGTCAGTCAGTCAGTCAGTCACTCTATCAGTCAGTCAGTCAGTCACTCTGTCAGTCACTCTATCAGTCAGTGACTCTGTATGTCAGTCAGTGACTCTGTCAGTCAGTCAGTGACTCTGTCAGTCAGTCAGTCAGTCAGTCACTCTGTCAGTCAGTCAGTCAGTCAAAATGTCTGTCAGTCAGTCAGTCACTTTGTCAGTCAGTCAGTCACTCAGTCTGTCTGTCAGTCAGTCAGTCACTCTGTCTATCAGTCAGTCAGTAACTCTGTCTGTCAGTGTCTCAGTCACTCAGTCACTCAGTCTGTCAGACAGTCAGTCAGTCACTCTGTCTGTCAATCAGTCAGTCAGTCAGTCACCCTCTCAGTCAGTCAGTCACTCTGTCAGTCAGTCAATCAGTCACTCTGTCAGTCAGTCAGTCAGTCAATCTGTCAGTCAGTCAGTCTGTCACCCTATCATTCAGTCAGTCAGTCACTCTGTCAGTCACTCTGTCAGTCAGTCTCTCAGTCAGTGACTCAGTCACTCAGTCAGTCAGTCTGTCAGTCACTCAATCAGTCACTCTGTCAGTCAGTCAGTCAGTCAGTCACTCTGTCAGTCAGTCAGTCAGTCACCCTATCAGTCAGTCAGTCAGTCACTCTGTCAGTCAGTCTGTCAGTCAGTAAGTCAGTTTCTCTGTCAGTAAGTCATTTTGTCAGTCAGTCAGTCAGTCACTCTGTCAGTCAGTCTGTCAGTCAGTAAGTCAGTCACACTGTCCGACAGTCAGTCACTCTGTCAGTCAGTCAGTCAGACAGTCAGTCAGTCACTCTGTCAGTCAGTCAGACAGTCAGTCAGGCACTCTGTCAGTCAATCACTTAGTCAGTCACTCTCTCATGCAGTCAGTCACTCTGTCAGTCAGTCAGTCTGTCATTCTATCAGTCAGTCAGTCAGTCACTCAGTCAGTCATTCAGTCAGTCACTCTGTCAGTCTGTCAGTCAGTCACTCTGTCTGTCAGCCAGTCAGTCACTCAGTCAGTAAGACAGTCAGTCAGTCACTCTGTCAGTCAGTCAGTCAGTCAACCTATCAGTCAGTCAGTCAGTCAGTCAATCTGTCAGTCAGTCACTCTGTCAGTCAGTCTGTCAGTCAGTCAGTCAGTCAGTCACTCTGTCTGTCAGTCAGTCAGTCACTCTGTCAGTCAGTCTGTCGGTCAGTCATTCAGTCAGTCACTCTGTCAGTCAGCCAGTGACTCTGTCAGTCAGTCAGTCAGTGACTCTGTCAGTCAGTCAGTCACTTTGTCAGTCAGTCAGTCACTTTGTCAGTCAGTCACTCTCTCATGAAGTCAGTCACTCTGTCAGTCAGTCAGTCAGTCACTCTATCAGTCAGTCAGTCAGTCACTCTGTCAGTCACTCTATCAGTCAGTGACTCTGTCTGTCAGTCAGTGACTCTGTCAGTCAGTCAGTCAGTCAGTCACTCTGTCAGTCAGTCAGTCAGTCAAAATGTCTGTCAGTCAGTCAGTCACTTTGTCAGTCAGTCACTTAGTCTGTCTGTCAGTCAGTCAGTCACTCTGTCTATCAGTCAGTCAGTAACTCTGTTTGTCAGTCAATCACCCTGTCTGTCAGTCAGTCAGTCACTCTGTCAGTCAGTCAGTCACCCTATCAGTCAGTCAGTCAGTCACTCTGTCAGTCAGTCAGTCAGTCAGTGACTCTGTCAGTCAGTCAGTCACTTTGTCAGTCAGTGAGTCAGTCAGTCACTCTGTCAGTCAGTCAGTCAGTCAAAATGTCTGTCAGTCAGTCACTTTGTCAGTCAGTCAGTCACTCAGTCTGTCTGTCAGTCAGTCACTCTGTCAGTCAGTCAAAATGTCTGTCAGTCTGTCAGTCACTTTGTCAGTCAGTCAGTCAGTCACTCTGTATGCCAGTCACTCAGTCACTCTGTCAGTCAGTCTGTCAGTCAGTAAGTCAGTCTCTCTGTCAGTAAGTCAGTCAGTAAGTCAATCTCTCTGTCAGTTAGTCAGTCCTCTGTCAGTCAGTCACTCTGTCAGTAACTCTGTCAGTTAGTCAGTCTGTCAGTCACTCTGTCAGTCACTCAGTCTCTCAGTCAGTCATTCACTCTGTCAGTCAGTCAGTCAATCAGTCAGTCAGTCAGTCACTCAGTCAGTCAGACAGTAGGTCAGTCTGTCAATCACACTGCCAGTCTGTCAGTCTGCCAGTCACTCTGTCTGTCAGTCAGTCAGTCACTCTGTCATTCAGTCAGTCAGTCACTCTGTCAGTCAGTCAGTCACTCTATCAGTCAGTCAGTCAGTCACTCTGTCAGTCAGTCAGTCAGTCAGTCACTCTGCCAGTCAGTCATTTAGTCAGTCACTCTGTCAGCCAGTCAGTCAGTCACTCTGTCTGTCGGCCAGTCAGTCACTCAGTCAGTTAGACAGTCAGTCAGTCACTCTGTCAGTCAGTCAGTCAGTCAACCTATCAGTCAGTCAGTCACTCAGTCGCTCTGTCAGTCAGTCTGTCAGTCTGTCAGTCAGTCAGTCAGTCGCTCTGTCAGTCAGTCACTCACTTTGTCAGTCAGTCACTCTCTCATGCAGTCAGTCACGCTGTCAGTCAGTCTGTCACCCTATCAGTCAGTCAGTCATTCAGTCAGTCACTCTGTCAGTCACTCTGTCAGTCACTCTGTCAGTCAGTCTCTTAGTCAGTGACTTAGTCACTCAGTCAGTCAGTCTGTCAGACAGTCAGTCAGTCACTCTGTCTGTCAATCAGTCAGTCAGTCACCCTCTCAGTCAGTCAGTCAGTCAATCAGTCACTCTGTCAGTCAGTCAGTCAGTCAATCTGTCAGTCAGTCAGTCTGTCACCCTATCAGTCAGTCAGTCATTCAGTCAGTCACTCTGTCAGTCACTCTGTCAGTCAGTCTCTCAGTCAGTGACTCAGTCACTCAGTCAGTCAGTCTGTCAGTCACTCAATCAGTCACTCTGTCAGTCAGTCAGTCAGTCAGTCACTCTGTCAGTCAGTCAGTCAGTCACCCTATCAGTCAGTCAGTCAGTCACTCTGTCAGTCAGTCTCTCAGTCAGTCTGTCAGTCAGTAAGTCAGTTTCTCTGTCAGTAAGTCATTTTGTCAGTCAGTCAGTCAGTCACTCTGTCAGTCAGTCTGTCAGTCAGTAAGTCAGTCACACTGTCCGACAGTCAGTCACTCTGTCAGTCAGTCAGTCAGAGAGTCAGTCAGTCACTCTCTCAGTCAGTCAGACAGTCAGTCAGGCACTCTGTCAGTCAATCACTCAGTCAGTCACTCTCTCATGCAGTCAGTCACTCTGTCAGTCAGTCAGTCTGTCATTCTATCAGTCAGTCAGTCAGTCACTCAGTCAGTCATTCAGTCAGTCACTCTGTCAGTCTGTCAGTCAGTCACTCTGTCTGTCAGCCAGTCAGTCACTCAGTCAGTTAGACAGTCAGTCAGTCACTCTGTCAGTCAGTCAGTCAGTCAACCTATCAGTCAGTCAGTCAGTCAGTCAATCTGTCAGTCAGTCACTCTGTCAGTCAGTCAGTCAGTCAGTCACTCTGTCTGTCAGTCAGTCACTCTGTCAGTCAGTCTGTCAGTGACTCTGTCAGTCAGTCAGTCAGTGACTCTGTCAGTCAGTCAGTCACTTTGTCAGTCAGTCAGTCACTTTGTCAGTCAGTCACTCTCTCATGAAGTCAGTCACTCTGTCAGTCAGTCAGTCAGTCACTCTATCAGTCAGTGACTCTGTCTGTCAGTCAGTGACTCTGTCAGTCAGTCAGTGACTCTGTCAGTCAGTCAGTCAGTCAGTCACTCTGTCAGTCAGTCAGTCAGTCAAAATGTCTGTTAGTCAGTCAGTCACTTTGTCAGTCAGTCAGTCACTCAGTCTGTCTGTCAGTCAGTCAGTCACTCTGTCTATCAGTCAGTCAGTAACTCTGTCTGTCAGTCAGTCACCCTGTCTGTCAGTCAGTCAGTCACTCTGTCAGTCAGTCAGTCACCCTATCAGTCAGTCAGTCAGTCACTCTGTCAGTCAGTCAGTCAGTCAAAATGTCTGTCAGTCAGTCAGTCACTTTGTCAGTCAGTGAGTCAGTCAGTCACTCTGTCAGTCAGTCAGTCAGTCAGTAAGTCAGTCTCTCTGTCAGTAAGTCAGTCAGTAAGTCAATCTCTCTGTCAGTTAGTCAGTCCTCTGTCAGTCAGTCACTCTGTCAGTAACTCTGTCAGTTAGTCAGTCTGTCAGTCACTCTGTCAGTCACTCAGTCTCTCAGTCAGTCATTCACTCTGTCAGTCAGTCAGTCAATCAGTCAGTCAGTCAGTCACTCAGTCAGTCAGACAGTAGGTCAGTCTGTCAATCAGACTGCCAGTCTGTCAGTCTGCCAGTCACTCTGTCTGTCAGTCAGTCAGTCACTCTGTCATTCAGTCAGTCAGTCACTCTGTCAGTCAGTCAGTCACTCTATCAGTCAGTCAGTCAGTCACTCTGTCAGTCAGTCAGTCAGTCAGTCAGTCACTCTGTCAGTCAGTCTGTCAGTCAGTAAGTCAGTCACACTGTCCGACAGTCAGTCACTCTGTCAGTCAGTCACTCAGACAGTCAGTCAGTCACTCTGTCAGTCAGTCAGACAGTCAGTCAGGCACTCTGTCAGTCAATCACTCAGTCAGTCAATCACTCAGTCAGTCACTCTCTCATGCAGTCAGTCACTCTGTCAGTCAGTCAGTCTGTCATTCTATCAGTCAGTCAGTCAGTCACTCAGTCAGTCATTCAGTCAGTCACTCTGTCAGTCTGTCAGTCAGTCACTCTGTCTGTCAGCCAGTCAGTCACTCAGTCAGTTAGACAGTCAGTCAGTCACTCTGTCAGTCAGTCAGTCAGTCAAACTATCAGTCAGTCAGTCAATCTGTCAGTCAGTCACTCTGTCAGTCAGTCTGTCAGTCAGTCAGTCAGTCAGTCACTCTGTCTGTCAGTCAGTCAGTCACTCTGTCAGTCAGTCTGTCAGTCAGTCATTCAGTCAGTCAGTCAGTCAGTCACTCAGTCAGTCAGACAGTAGGTCAGTCTGTCAATCAGACTGCCAGTCTGTCAGTCTGCCAGTCACTCTGTCTGTCAGTCAGTCAGTCACTCTGTCATTCAGTCAGTCAGTCACTCTGTCAGTCAGTCAGTCACTCTATCAGTCAGTCAGTCAGTCACTCTGTCAGTCAGTCAGTCAGTCAGTCACTCTGTCAGTCAGTCTGTCAGTCAGTAATTCAGTCACACTGTCCGACAGTCAGTCACTCTGTCAGTCAGTCAGTCAGACAGTCAGTCAGTCACTCTGTCAGTCTGTCAGACAGTCAGTCAGGCACTCTGTCAGTCAATCACTCAGTCAGTCACTCTCTCATGCAGTCAGTCACTCTGTCAGTCAGTCAGTCTGTCATTCTATCAATCAGTCAGTCAGTCACTCAGTCAGTCATTCAGTCAGTCACTCTGTCAGTCTGTCAGTCAGTCACTCTGTCTGTCAGCCAGTCAGTCACTCAGTCAGTTAGACAGTCAGTCAGTCACTCTGTCAGTCAGTCAGTCAGTCAACCTATCAGTCAGTCAGTCAGTCAGTCAATCTGTCAGTCAGTCACTCTGTCAGTCAGTCAGTCAGTCAGTCACTCTGTCTGTCAGTCAGTCACTCTGTCAGTCAGTCTGTCAGTCAGTCATTCAGTCAGTCACTCTGTCAGTCAGCCAGTGACTCTGTCAGTCAGTCAGTCAGTGACTCTGTCAGTCAGTCAGTCACTTTGTCAGTCAGTCAGTCACTTTGTCAGTCAGTCACTCTCTCATGAAGTCAGTCACTCTGTCAGTCAGTCAGTCAGTCACTCTATCAGTCAGTCAGTCAGTCACTCTGTCAGTCACTCTATCAGTCAGTGACTCTGTCTGTCAGTCAGTGACTCTGTCAGTCAGTCAGTCAGTCAGTCAGTCAGTCACTCTGTCAGTCAGTCAGTCAGTCAAAATGTCTGTCAGTCTGTCAGTCACTTTGTCAGTCAGTCAGTCAGTCACTCTGTCAGTCAGTCAAAATGTCTGTCAGTCTGTCAGTCACTTTGTCAGTCAGTCAGTCAGTCACTCTGTATGCCAGTCAGTCAGTCACTCTGTCAGTCAGTCTGTCAGTCAGTAAGTCAGTCTCTCTGTCAGTAAGTCAGTCAGTAAGTCAATCTCTCTGTCAGTTAGTCAGTCCTCTGTCAGTCAGTCACTCTGTCAGTAACTCTGTCAGTTAGTCAGTCTGTCATTCACTCGGTCAGTCACTCAGTCTCTCAGTCAGTAATTCACTCTGTCAGTCAGTCAGTCAATCAGTCAGTCAGTCAGTCACTCAGTCAGTCAGACAGTAGGTCAGTCTGTCAATTAGTCTGCCAGTCACTCTGTCTGTCAGTCAGTCAGTCACTCTGTCATTCAGTCAGTCAGTCACTCTGTCTGTCAGCCAGTCAGTCACTCAGTCAGTTAGACAGTCAGTCAGTCACTCTGTCAGTCAGTCAGTCAGTCAACCTATCAGTCAGTCAGTCAGTCAGTCGCTCTGTCAGTCAGTCTGTCAGTCTGTCAGTCAGTCAGTCACTCTGTCTGTCAGTCAGTCAGTCACTTTGTCAGTCAGTCACTCTCTCTTGCAGTCAGTCACGCTGTCAGTCAGTAGTCAGTCACTCTATCAGTCAGTCAGTCAGTCACTCTGTCTGTCAGTCAGTCAGTCACTCTATCAGTCATTCAGTCAGTCAGTCACTCTGTCTATCAGTCAGTCAGTAACTCTGTCTGTCAGTCAGTCAGTCACTCTGTCAGTCAGTCAGTCACTCTGTCAGTCAGTCTGTCAGTCAGTAAGTCAGTCTCTCTGTCAGTAAGTCATTCTCTCTGTCAGTAAGTCAGTCACTCTGTCAGTCAGTCAGTCACACTGTCAGTCAGTCAGTCACTCTGTCAGTCACTCAGTCAGACAGTCAGTCAGTCACTCTGTCAGTCAGTCAGTCAGTCAGTCACTCTGTCAGTCAATCACTCAGTCAGTCACTCTCTCATGCAGTCAGTCACTCTGTCAGTCAGTCAGTCTGTCATTCTATCAGTCAGTCAGTCAGTCACTCTGTCAGTCAGTCATTCAGTCACTCTGTCTGTCAGCCAGTCAGTCACTCAGTCAGATAGACAGTCAGTCAGTCACTCTGTCAGTCAGTCTGTCAGTCAGTCAGTCAGTCAGTCACTCTGTCAGTCAGTCAGTCTGTCATCCTATCAGTCAGTCAGTCAGTCACTCAATCAGTAACTCTGTCAGTCAGTCAGTCAGTCAGTCACTCTGTCAGTCAGTCAGTAAGTCACCCTATCAGTCAGTCAGTCAGTCACTCTGTCAGTCAGTCTGTCAGTCAGTAAGTCAGTTTCTCTGTCAGTAAGTCATTTTGTCAGTCAGTCAGTCAGTCACTCTGTCAGTCAGTCTGTCAGTCAGTAAGTCAGTCACACTGTCCGTCAGTCAGTCACTCTGTCAGTCAGTCAGTCAGACAGTCAGTCAGTCACTCTGTCAGTCAGTCAGACAGTCAGTCAGGCACTCTGTCAGTCAATCACTCAGTCAGTCACTCTCTCATGCAGTCAGTCACTCTGTCAGTCAGTCAGTCTGTCATTCTATCAGTCAGTCAGTCGAACACTCAGTCAGTCATTCAGTCAGTCACTCTGTCAGTCTGTCAGTCAGTCACTCTGTCTATCAGCCAGTCAGTCACTCAGTCTATCAGCCAGTCAGTCACTCTGTCAGTCAGTCAGTCAGTCAACCTATCAGTCAGTCAGTCAGTCAGTCACTCTGTCATTCAGTCACTCTGTCAGTCAGTCTGTCAGTCAGTCAGTCAGTCAGTCACTCTGTCAGTCAGTCAGTCAGTCACTCTGTCAGTCAGTCTGTCAGTCAGTCATTCAGTCACTCTATCAGTCACTGACTCTGTCTGTCAGTCAGTGACTCTGTCAGTCAGTCAGTGACTCTGTCAGTCAGTCACTCTCTCATGAAGTCAGTCACTCTGTCAGTCAGTCAGTCACTCTATCAGTCAGTCAGTCAGTCACTCTGTCAGTCACTCTATCAGTCAGTGACTCTGTCTGCCAGTCAGTGACTCTGTCAGTCAGTCAGTGACTCTGTCAGTCAGTCAGTCACTCTGTCAGTCAGTCAGTCAGTCAAAATGTCTGTCAGTCAGTCAGTCACTTTGTCAGTCAGTCACTCACTCAGTCTGTCTGTCAGTCAGTCAGTCACTCTGTCTATTAGTCAGTCAGTAACTCTGTCTGTCAGTCAGTCACCCTGTCTGTCAGTCAGTCAGTCACTCTGTCAGTCAGTCGGTCACCCTATCAGTCAGTCAGTCAGTCACTCTGTCAGTCAGTCAGTCAGTCACCCTATCAGTCAGTCAGTCAGTCACTCTGTCAGTCAGTCTGTCAGTCAGTAAGTCAGTCTCTCTGTCAGTAAGTCAGTCCTCTGTCAGTCAGTCATTCACTCTGTCAGTCAGTCAGTCACACTGTCAGTCAGTCAGTCACTCTGTCAGTCACTCTGTCATTCAGTCAGTCTGTCAGTCACACTTTCAGTCAGTCTGTCAGTCAGTTACTCAGTCAGTGACTCAGTCACTCAGTCAGTCAGTCTGTCAATCACTCAATCAGTCACTCTGTCAGTCAGTCAGTCAGTCAGTCACTCTGTCAGTCAGTCAGTCACCCTATCAGTCAGTCAGTCAGTCACTCTGTCAGTCAGTCTGTCAGTCAGTCTGTCAGTCAGTCTGTCAGTCAGTAAGTCAGTTTCTCTGTCAGTAAGTCATTTTGTCAGTCAGTCAGTCAGTCACTCTGTCAGTCAGTCTGTCAGTCAGTAAGTCAGTCACACTGTCCGACAGTCAGTCACTCTGTCAGTCAGTCAGTCAGACAGTCAGTCAGTCACTCTGTCAGTCAGTCAGACAGTCAGTCAGGCACTCTGTCAGTCAATCACTCAGTCAGTCACTCTCTCATGCAGTCAGTCACTCTGTCAGTCAGTCAGTCTGTCATTCTATCAGTTTGTCAGTCAGTCACTCAGTCAGTCACTCAGTCAGTCACTCTGTCAGTCTGTCAGTCAGTCACTGTGTCTGTCAGCCAGTCAGTCACTCAGTCAGTTCGACAGTCAGTCAGTCACTCTGTCAGTCAGTCAGTCAGTCAACCTATCAGTCAGTCAGTCAGTCAGTCAATCTGTCAGTCAGTCACTCTGTCAGTCAGTCAGTCAGTCAGTCACTCTGTCTGTCAGTCAGTCACTCTGTCAGTCAGTCTGTCAGTCAGTCATTCAGTCAGTCACTCTGTCAGTCAGCCAGTGACTCTGTCAGTCAGTCAGTCAGTGACTCTGTCAAACAGTCAGTCAGTGACTCTGTCAGTCAGTCAGTCACTTTGTCAGTCAGTCAGTCACTTTGTCAGTCAGTCACTCTCTCATGAAGTCAGTCACTCTGTCAGTCAGTCAGTCAGTCACTCTATCAGTCAGTCAGTCAGTCACTCTGTCAGTCACTCTATCAGTCAGTGACTCTGTATGTCAGTCAGTGACTCTGTCAGTCAGTCAGTGACTCTGTCAGTCAGTCAGTCAGTCAGTCACTCTGTCAGTCAGTCAGTCAGTCAAAATGTCTGTCAGTCAGTCAGTCACTTTGTCAGTCAGTCAGTCACTCAGTCTGTCTGTCAGTCAGTCAGTCACTCTGTCTATCAGTCAGTCAGTAACTCTGTCTGTCAGTGTCTCAGTCACTCAGTCACTCAGTCTGTCAGACAGTCAGTCAGTCACTCTGTCTGTCAATCAGTCAGTCAGTCAGTCACCCTCTCAGTCAGTCAGTCACTCTGTCAGTCAGTCAATCAGTCACTCTGTCAGTCAGTCAGTCAGTCAATCTGTCAGTCAGTCAGTCTGTCACCCTATCATTCAGTCAGTCAGTCACTCTGTCAGTCACTCTGTCAGTCAGTCTCTCAGTCAGTGACTCAGTCACTCAGTCAGTCAGTCTGTCAGTCACTCAATCAGTCACTCTGTCAGTCAGTCAGTCAGTCAGTCACTCTGTCAGTCAGTCAGTCAGTCACCCTATCAGTCAGTCAGTCAGTCACTCTGTCAGTCAGTCTGTCAGTCAGTAAGTCAGTTTCTCTGTCAGTAAGTCATTTTGTCAGTCAGTCAGTCAGTCACTCTGTCAGTCAGTCTGTCAGTCAGTAAGTCAGTCACACTGTCCGACAGTCAGTCACTCTGTCAGTCAGTCAGTCAGACAGTCAGTCAGTCACTCTGTCAGTCAGTCAGACAGTCAGTCAGGCACTCTGTCAGTCAATCACTTAGTCAGTCACTCTCTCATGCAGTCAGTCACTCTGTCAGTCAGTCAGTCTGTCATTCTATCAGTCAGTCAGTCAGTCACTCAGTCAGTCATTCAGTCAGTCACTCTGTCAGTCTGTCAGTCAGTCACTCTGTCTGTCAGCCAGTCAGTCACTCAGTCAGTAAGACAGTCAGTCAGTCACTCTGTCAGTCAGTCAGTCAGTCAACCTATCAGTCAGTCAGTCAGTCAGTCAATCTGTCAGTCAGTCACTCTGTCAGTCAGTCTGTCAGTCAGTCAGTCAGTCAGTCACTCTGTCTGTCAGTCAGTCAGTCACTCTGTCAGTCAGTCTGTCGGTCAGTCATTCAGTCAGTCACTCTGTCAGTCAGCCAGTGACTCTGTCAGTCAGTCAGTCAGTGACTCTGTCAGTCAGTCAGTCACTTTGTCAGTCAGTCAGTCACTTTGTCAGTCAGTCACTCTCTCATGAAGTCAGTCACTCTGTCAGTCAGTCAGTCAGTCACTCTATCAGTCAGTCAGTCAGTCACTCTGTCAGTCACTCAATCAGTTAGTGACTCTGTCTGTCAGTCAGTGACTCTGTCAGTCAGTCAGTCAGTCAGTCACTCTGTCAGTCAGTCAGTCAGTCAAAATGTCTGTCAGTCAGTCAGTCACTTTGTCAGTCAGTCAGTCACTCAGTCTGTCTGTCAGTCAGTCAGTCACTCTGTCTATCAGTCAGTCAGTAACTCTGTTTGTCAGTCAGTCACCCTGTCTGTCAGTCAGTCAGTCACTCTGTCAGTCAGTCAGTCACCCTATCAGTCAGTCAGTCAGTCACTCTGTCAGTCAGTCAGTCAGTCAGTGACTCTGTCAGTCAGTCAGTCACTTTGTCAGTCAGTGAGTCAGTCAGTCACTCTGTCAGTCAGTCAGTCAGTCAAAATGTCTGTCAGTCAGTCACTTTGTCAGTCAGTCAGTCACTCAGTCTGTCTGTCAGTCAGTCACTCTGTCAGTCAGTCAAAATGTCTGTCAGTCTGTCAGTCACTTTGTCAGTCAGTCAGTCAGTCACTCTGTATGCCAGTCACTCAGTCACTCTGTCAGTCAGTCTGTCAGTCAGTAAGTCAGTCTCTCTGTCAGTAAGTCAGTCAGTAAGTCAATCTCTCTGTCAGTTAGTCAGTCCTCTGTCAGTCAGTCACTCTGTCAGTAACTCTGTCAGTTAGTCAGTCTGTCAGTCACTCTGTCAGTCACTCAGTCTCTCAGTCAGTCATTCACTCTGTCAGTCAGTCAGTCAATCAGTCAGTCAGTCAGTCACTCAGTCAGTCAGACAGTAGGTCAGTCTGTCAATCACACTGCCAGTCTGTCAGTCTGCCAGTCACTCTGTCTGTCAGTAAGTCAGTCACTCTGTCATTCAGTCAGTCAGTCACTCTGTCAGTCAGTCAGTCACTCTATCAGTCAGTCAGTCAGTCACTCTGTCAGTCAGTCAGTCAGTCAGTCACTCTGCCAGTCAGTCATTTAGTCAGTCACTCTGTCAGCCAGTCAGTCAGTCACTCTGTCTGTCAGCCAGTCAGTCACTCAGTCAGTTAGACAGTCAGTCAGTCACTCTGTCAGTCAGTCAGTCAACCTATCAGTCAGTCAGTCAGTCAGTCGCTCTGTCAGTCAGTCTGTCAGTCTGTCAGTCAGTCAGTCACTCTGTCTGTCAGTCAGTCACTCACTTTGTCAGTCAGTCACTCTCTCATGCAGTCAGTCACGCTGTCAGTCAGTCTGTCACCCTATCAGTCAGTCAGTCAGTCAGTCAGTCACTCTGTCAGTCACTCTGTCAGTCACTCTGTCAGTCAGTCTCTTAGTCAGTGACTTAGTCACTCAGTCAGTCAGTCTGTCAGACAGTCAGTCAGTCACTCTGTCTGTCAATCAGTCAGTCAGTCACCCTCTCAGTCAGTCAGTCAGTCAATCAGTCACTCTGTCAGTCAGTCAGTCAGTCAGTCTGTCACCCTATCAGTCAGTCAGTCATTCAGTCAGTCACTCTGTCAGTCACTCTGTCAGTCAGTCTCTCAGTCAGTGACTCAGTCACTCAGTCAGTCAGTCTGTCAGTCACTCAATCAGTCACTCTGTCAGTCAGTCAGTCAGTCAGTCACTCTGTCAGTCAGTCAGTCAGTCACCCTATCAGTCAGTCAGTCAGTCACTCTGTCAGTCAGTCTCTCAGTCAGTCTGTCAGTCAGTAAGTCAGTTTCTCTGTCAGTAAGTCATTTTGTCAGTCAGTCAGTCAGTCACTCTGTCAGTCAGTCTGTCAGTCAGTAAGTCAGTCACACTGTCCGACAGTCAGTCACTCTGTCAGTCAGTCAGTCAGAGAGTCAGTCAGTCACTCTGTCAGTCAGTCAGTCAGTCAACCTATCAGTCAGTCAGTCAGTCAGTCAATCTGTCAGTCAGTCACTCTGTCAGTCAGTCAGTCAGTCAGTCACTCTGTCTGTCAGTCAGTCACTCTGTCAGTCAGTCTGTCAGTGACTCTGTCAGTCAGTCAGTCAGTGACTCTGTCAGTCAGTCAGTCACTTTGTCAGTCAGTCAGTCACTTTGTCAGTCAGTCACTCTCTCATGAAGTCAGTCACTCTGTCAGTCAGTCAGTCAGTCACTCTATCAGTCAGTGACTCTGTCTGTCAGTCAGTGACTCTGTCAGTCAGTCAGTGACTCTGTCAGTCAGTCAGTCAGTCAGTCACTCTGTCAGTCAGTCAGTCAGTCAAAATGTCTGTTAGTCAGTCAGTCACTTTGTCAGTCAGTCAGTCACTCAGTCTGTCTGTCAGTCAGTCAGTCACTCTGTCTATCAGTCAGTCAGTAACTCTGTCTGTCAGTCAGTCACCCTGTCTGTCAGTCAGTCAGTCACTCTGTCAGTCAGTCAGTCACCCTATCAGTCAGTCAGTCAGTCACTCTGTCAGTCAGTCAGTCAGTCAAAATGTCTGTCAGTCAGTCAGTCACTTTGTCAGTCAGTGAGTCAGTCAGTCACTCTGTCAGTCAGTCAGTCAGTCAGTAAGTCAGTCTCTGTCAGTAAGTCAGTCAGTAAGTCAATCTCTCTGTCATTTAGTCAGTCCTCTGTCAGTCAGTCACTCTGTCAGTAACTCTGTCAGTTAGTCAGTCTGTCAGTCACTCTGTCAGTCACTCAGTCTCTCAGTCAGTCATTCACTCTGTCAGTCAGTCAGTCAATCAGTCAGTCAGTCAGTCACTCAGTCAGTCAGACAGTAGGTCAGTCTGTCAATCAGACTGCCAGTCTGTCAGTCTGCCAGTCACTCTGTCTGTCAGTCAGTCAGTCACTCTGTCACTCTGTCAGTCAGTCACTCTGTCAGTCAGTCAGTCACTCTATCAGTCAGTCAGTCAGTCACTCTGTCAGTCAGTCAGTCAGTCAGTCAGTCACTCTGTCAGTCAGTCTGTCAGTCAGTAAGTCAGTCACACTGTCCGACAGTCAGTCACTCTGTCAGTCAGTCACTCAGACAGTCAGTCAGTCACTCTGTCAGTCAGTCAGACAGTCAGTCAGGCACTCTGTCAGTCAATCACTCAGTCAGTCACTCTCTCATGCAGTCAGTCACTCTGTCAGTCAGTCAGTCTGTCATTCTATCAGTCAGTCAGTCAGTCACTCAGTCAGTCATTCAGTCAGTCACTCTGTCAGTCTGTCAGTCAGTCACTCTGTCTGTCAGCCAGTCAGGCACTCAGTCAGTTAGACAGTCAGTCAGTCACTCTGTCAGTCAGTCAGTCAGTCAAACTATCAGTCAGTCAGTCAATCTGTCAGTCAGTCACTCTGTCAGTCAGTCTGTCAGTCAGTCAGTCAGTCAGTCACTCTGTCTGTCAGTCAGTCAGTCACTCTGTCAGTCAGTCTGTCAGTCAGTCATTCAGTCAGTCAGTCAGTCAGTCACTCAGTCAGTCAGACAGTAGGTCAGTCTGTCAATCAGACTGCCAGTCTGTCAGTCTGCCAGTCACTCTGTCTGTCAGTCAGTCAGTCACTCTGTCATTCAGTCAGTCAGTCACTCTGTCAGTCAGTCAGTCACTCTATCAGTCAGTCAGTCAGTCACTCTGTCAGTCAGTCAGTCAGTCAGTCACTCTGTCAGTCAGTCTGTCAGTCAGTAATTCAGTCACACTGTCCGACAGTCAGTCACTCTGTCAGTCAGTCAGTCAGACAGTCAGTCAGTCACTCTGTCAGTCTGTCAGACAGTCAGTCAGGCACTCTGTCAGTCAATCACTCAGTCAGTCACTCTCTCATGCAGTCAGTCACTCTGTCAGTCAGTCAGTCTGTCATTCTATCAATCAGTCAGTCAGTCACTCAGTCAGTCATTCAGTCAGTCACTCTGTCAGTCTGTTAGTCAGTCACTCTGTCTGTCAGCCAGTCAGTCACTCAGTCAGTTAGACAGTCAGTCAGTCACTCTGTCAGTCAGTCAGTCAGTCAACCTATCAGTCAGTCAGTCAGTCAGTCAATCTGTCAGTCAGTCACTCTGTCAGTCAGTCAGTCAGTCAGTCACTCTGTCTGTCAGTCAGTCACTCTGTCAGTCAGTCTGTCAGTCAGTCATTCAGTCAGTCACTCTGTCAGTCAGCCAGTGACTCTGTCAGTCAGTCAGTCAGTGACTCTGTCAGTCAGTCAGTCACTTTGTCAGTCAGTCAGTCACTTTGTCAGTCAGTCACTCTCTCATGAAGTCAGTCACTCTGTCAGTCAGTCAGTCAGTCACTCTATCAGTCAGTCAGTCAGTCACTCTGTCAGTCACTCTATCAGTCAGTGACTCTGTCTGTCAGTCAGTGACTCTGTCAGTCAGTCAGTGACTCTGTCAGTCAGTCAGTCAGTCAGTCACTCTGTCAGTCAGTCAGTCAGTCAAAATGTCTGTCAGTCAGTCAGTCACTTTGTCAGTCAGTCAGTCACTCAGTCTGTCTGTCAGTCGCTCTGTCTTTCAGTCAGTCAGTAACTCTGTCTGTCAGTCAGTCACCCTGTCTGTCAGTCAGTCAGTCACTCTGTCAGTCAGTCAGTCACCCTATCAGTCAGTCAGTCAGTCACTCTGTCAGTCAGTCAGTCAGTCAGTGACTCTGTCAGTCAGTCAGTCACTTTGTCAGTCAGTGAGTCAGTCAGTCACTCTGTCAGTCAGTCAGTCAGTCAAAATGTCTGTCAGTCAGTCACTCAGTCTGTCTGTCAGTCAGTCACTCTGTCAGTCAGTCAAAATGTCTGTCAGTCTGTCAGTCACTTTGTCAGTCAGTCAGTCAGTCACTCTGTCAGTCAGTCAAAATGTCTGTCAGTCTGTCAGTCACTTTGTCAGTCAGTCAGTCAGTCACTCTGTATGCCAGTCAGTCAGTCACTCTGTCAGTCAGTCTGTCAGTCAGTAAGTCAGTCTCTCTGTCAGTAAGTCAGTCAGTAAGTCAATCTCTCTGTCAGTTAGTCAGTCCTCTGTCAGTCAGTCACTCTGTCAGTAACTCTGTCAGTTAGTCAGTCTGTCATTCACTCGGTCAGTCACTCAGTCTCTCAGTCAGTAATTCACTCTGTCAGTCAGTCAGTCAATCAGTCAGTCAGTCAGTCACTCAGTCAGTCAGACAGTAGGTCAGTCTGTCAATTAGTCTGCCAGTCACTCTGTCTGTCAGTCAGTCAGTCACTCTGTCATTCAGTCAGTCAGTCACTCTGTCTGTCAGCCAGTCAGTCACTCAGTCAGTTAGACAGTCAGTCAGTCACTCTGTCAGTCAGTCAGTCAGTCAACCTATCAGTCAGTCAGTCAGTCAGTCGCTCTGTCAGTCAGTCTGTCAGTCTGTCAGTCAGTCAGTCACTCTGTCTGTCAGTCAGTCAGTCACTTTGTCAGTCAGTCACTCTCTCATGCAGTCAGTCACGCTGTCAGTCAGTAGTCAGTCACTCTATCAGTCAGTCAGTCAGTCACTCTGTCTGTCAGTCAGTCAGTCACTCTATCAGTCATTCAGTCAGTCAGTCACTCTGTCTATCAGTCAGTCAGTCACTCTGTCTGTCAGTCAGTCAGTCACTCTGTCAGTCAGTCAGTCACTCTGTCAGTCAGTCTGTCAGTCAGTAAGTCAGTCTCTCTGTCAGTAAGTCATTCTCTCTGTCAGTAAGTCAGTCACTCTGTCAGTCAGTCAGTCACACTGTCAGTCAGTCAGTCACTCTGTCAGTCACTCAGTCAGACAGTCAGTCAGTCACTCTGTCAGTCAGTCAGTCAGTCAGTCACTCTGTCAGTCAATCACTCAGTCAGTCACTCTCTCATGCAGTCAGTCACTCTGTCAGTCAGTCAGTCTGTCATTCTATCAGTCAGTCAGTCAGTCACTCTGTCAGTCAGTCATTCAGTCACTCTGTCTGTCAGCCAGTCAGTCACTCAGTCAGATAGACAGTCAGTCAGTCACTCTGTCAGTCAGTCTGTCAGTCAGTCAGTCAGTCAGTCACTCTGTCAGTCAGTCAGTCTGTCATCCTATCAGTCAGTCAGTCAGTCACTCTGTCAGTCACTCAATCAGTCACTCTGTCAGTCAGTCAGTCAGTCAGTCACTCTGTCAGTCAGTCAGTAAGTCACCCTATCAGTCAGTCAGTCAGTCACTCTGTCAGTCAGTCTGTCAGTCAGTAAGTCACTTTCTCTGTCAGTAAGTCATTTTGTCAGTCAGTCAGTCACTCTGTCAGTCAGTCTGTCAGTCAGTAAGTCAGTCACACTGTCCGTCAGTCAGTCACTCTGTCAGTCAGTCAGTCAGACAGTCAGTCAGTCACTCTGTCAGTCAGTCAGACAGTCAGTCAGGCACTCTGTCAGTCAATCACTCAGTCAGTCACTCTCTCATGCAGTCAGTCACTCTGTCAGTCAGTCAGTCTGTCATTCTATCAGTCAGTCAGTCGAACACTCAGTCAGTCATTCAGTCAGTCACTCTGTCAGTCTGTCAGTCAGTCACTCTGTCTATCAGCCAGTCAGTCACTCAGTCTATCAGCCAGTCAGTCACTCTGTCAGTCAGTCAGTCAGTCAACCTATCAGTCAGTCAGTCAGTCAGTCACTCTGTCATTCAGTCACTCTGTCAGTCAGTCTGTCAGTCAGTCAGTCAGTCAGTCACTCTGTCAGTCAGTCAGTCAGTCACTCTGTCAGTCAGTCTGTCAGTCAGTCATTCAGTCACTCTATCAGTCAGTGACTCTGTCTGTCAGTCAGTGACTCTGTCAGTCAGTCAGTGACTCTGTCAGTCAGTCACTCTCTCATGAAGTCAGTCACTCTGTCAGTCAGTCAGTCACTCTATCAGTCAGTCAGTCAGTCACTCTGTCAGTCACTCTATCAGTCAGTGACTCTGTCTGCCAGTCAGTGACTCTGTCAGTCAGTCAGTGACTCTGTCAGTCAGTCAGTCACTCTGTCAGTCAGTCAGTCAGTCAAAATGTCTGTCAGTCAGTCAGTCACTTTGTCAGTCAGTCAGTCACTCAGTCTGTCTGTCAGTCAGTCAGTCACTCTGTCTATTAGTCAGTCAGTAACTCTGTCTGTCAGTCAGTCACCCTGTCTGTCAGTCAGTCAGTCACTCTGTCAGTCAGTCAGTCACTCTGTCAGTCAGTCAGTCAGTCACTCTGTCAGTCAGTCAGTCAGTCAGTGACTCTGTCAGTCAGTCAGTCAGTCAGTCAGTGACTCTGTCAGTCAGTCAGTCACTCTGTCAGTCAGTCTGTCAGTCAGTCACTCTGTCAGTCACTCAATCAGTCACTCTGTCAGTCAGTCAGTCAGTCAGTCACTCTGTCAGTCAGTCAGTCAGTCACCCTATCAGTCAGTCAGTCAGTCACTCTGTCAGTCAGTCTGTCAGTCAGTAAGTCAGTCTCTCTGTCAGTAAGTCATTCTCTCTGTCAGTAAGTCAGTCACTCTGTCAGTCAGTCAGTCAGTCATCCTATCAGTCAGTCAGTCACTCTGTCAGTCAGTCAGTCAGTCATCCTATCAGTCAGTCAGTCAGTCACTCTGTCAGTCAGTCATTCAATCAGTCACTCTGTCAGTCTGTCACTCTGTCAGTCAGTCAGTCACTCTGTCAGTCAGTCATTCAGTTAGTCACTCTGTCAGTCTGTCAGTCAGTCACTCTGTCTGTCAGCCAGTCAGTCACTCTGTCAGTCACTCAGTCAGTTAGACAGTCAGTCAGTCACTCTGTCAGTCAGTCAGTCAGTCTGTCAGTCAGTCACTCTGTCAGTCACTCAATCAGTCACTCTGTCAGTCAGTCAGTCAGTCAGTCACTCTGTCAGTCAGTCAGTCAGTCACCCTATCAGTCAGTCAGTCAGTCACTCTGTCAGTCAGTCTGTCAGTCAGTAAGTCAGTCTCTCTGTCAGTAAGTCAGTCCTCTGTCAGTCAGTCATTCACTCTGTCAGTCAGTCAGTCACACTGTCAGTCAGTCAGTCACTCTGTCAGTCACTCTGTCATTCAGTCAGTCTGTCAGTCACACTTTCAGTCAGTCTGTCAGTCAGTTACTCAGTCAGTGACTCAGTCACTCAGTCAGTCAGTCTGTCAATCACTCAATCAGTCACTCTGTCAGTCAGTCAGTCAGTCAGTCACTCTGTCAGTCAGTCAGTCAGTCACCCTATCAGTCAGTCACTCTGTCAGTCAGTCTGTCAGTCAGTCTGTCAGTCAGTAAGTCAGTTTCTCTGTCAGTAAGTCATTTTGTCAGTCAGTCAGTCAGTCACTCTGTCAGTCAGTCTGTCAGTCAGTAAGTCAGTCACACTGTCCGACAGTCAGTCACTCTGTCAGTCAGTCAGTCAGACAGTCAGTCAGTCACTCTGTCAGTCAGTCAGACAGTCAGTCAGGCACTCTGTCAGTCAATCACTCAGTCAGTCACTCTCTCATGCAGTCAGTCACTCTGTCAGTCAGTCAGTCTGTCATTCTATCAGTTTGTCAGTCAGTCACTCAGTCAGTCACTCAGTCAGTCACTCTGTCAGTCTGTCAGTCAGTCACTCTGTCTGTCAGCCAGTCAGTCACTCAGTCAGTTAGACAGTCAGTCAGTCACTCTGTCAGTCAGTCAGTCAGTCAACCTATCAGTCAGTCAGTCAGTCAGTCAATCTGTCAGTCAGTCACTCTGTCAGTCAGTCAGTCAGTCAGTCACTCTGTCTGTCAGTCAGTCACTCTGTCAGTCAGTCTGTCAGTCAGTCATTCAGTCAGTCACTCTGTCAGTCAGCCAGTGACTCTGTCAGTCAGTCAGTCAGTGACTCTGTCAAACAGTCAGTCAGTGACTCTGTCAGTCAGTCAGTCACTTTGTCAGTCAGTCAGTCACTTTGTCAGTCAGTCACTCTCTCATGAAGTCAGTCACTCTGTCAGTCAGTCAGTCAGTCACTCTATCAGTCAGTCAGTCAGTCACTCTGTCAGTCACTCTATCAGTCAGTGACTCTGTCTGTCAGTCAGTGACTCTGTCAGTCAGTCAGTGACTCTGTCAGTCAGTCAGTCAGTCAGTCACTCTGTCAGTCAGTCAGTCAGTCAAAATGTCTGTCAGTCAGTCAGTCACTTTGTCAGTCAGTCAGTCACTCAGTCTGTCTGTCAGTCAGTCAGTCACTCTGTCTATCAGTCAGTCAGTAACTCTGTCTGTCAGTCAGTCACCCTGTCTGTCAGTCAGTCAGTCACTCTGTCAGTCAGTCAGTCAGTCAGTGACTCTGTCAGTCAGTCAGTCACTTTGTCAGTCAGTGAGTCAGTCAGTCACTCTGTCAGTCAGTCAGTCAGTCAAAATGTCTGTCAGTCAGTCAGTCACTTTGTCAGTCAGTCAGTCACTCAGTCTGTCTTTCAGTCAGTCACTCTGTCAGTCAGTCAGTCACTTTGTCAGTCAGTCAGTCACTTTGTCAGTCAGTCAGTCAGTCACTCTGTCAGTCAGTCAAAATGTCTGTCAGTCTGTCAGTCACTTTGTCAGTCAGTCAGTCAGTCACTCTGTATGCCAGTCAGTCAGTCACTCTGTCAGTCAGTCTGTCAGTCAGTAAGTCAGTCTCTCTGTCAGTAAGTCAGTCAGTAAGTCAATCTCTCTGTCAGTTAGTCAGTCCTCTGTCAGTCAGTCACTCTGTCAGTAACTCTGTCAGTTAGTCAGTCTGTCATTCACTCGGTCAGTCACTCAGTCTCTCAGTCAGTAATTCACTCTGTCAGTCAGTCAGTCAATCAGTCAGTCAGTCAGTCACTCAGTCAGTCAGACAGTAGGTCAGTCTGTCAATTAGTCTGCCAGTCACTCTGTCTGTCAGTCAGTCAGTCACTCTGTCATTCAGTCAGTCAGTCACTCTGTCTGTCAGCCAGTCAGTCACTCAGTCAGTTAGACAGTCAGTCAGTCACTCTGTCAGTCAGTCAGTCAGTCAACCTATCAGTCAGTCAGTCAGTCAGTCGCTCTGTCAGTCAGTCTGTCAGTCTGTCAGTCAGTCAGTCACTCTGTCTGTCAGTCAGTCAGTCACTTTGTCAGTCAGTCACTCTCTCATGCAGTCAGTCACGCTGTCAGTCAGTAGTCAGTCACTCTATCAGTCAGTCAGTCAGTCACTCTGTCTGTCAGTCAGTCAGTCACTCTATCAGTCATTCAGTCAGTCAGTCACTCTGTCTATCAGTCAGTCAGTAACTCTGTCTGTCAGTCAGTCAGTCACTCTGTCAGTCAGTCAGTCACTCTGTCAGTCAGTCTGTCAGTCAGTAAGTCAGTCTCTCTGTCAGTAAGTCATTCTCTCTGTCAGTAAGTCAGTCACTCTGTCAGTCAGTCAGTCACACTGTCAGTCAGTCAGTCACTCTGTCAGTCACTCAGTCAGACAGTCAGTCAGTCACTCTGTCAGTCAGTCAGTCAGTCAGTCACTCTGTCAGTCAATCACTCAGTCAGTCACTCTCTCATGCAGTCAGTCACTCTGTCAGTCAGTCAGTCTGTCATTCTATCAGTCAGTCAGTCAGTCACTCTGTCAGTCAGTCATTCAGTCACTCTGTCTGTCAGCCAGTCAGTCACTCAGTCAGATAGACAGTCAGTCAGTCACTCTGTCAGTCAGTCTGTCAGTCAGTCAGTCAGTCAGTCACTCTGTCAGTCAGTCAGTCTGTCATCCTATCAGTCAGTCAGTCAGTCACTCTGTCAGTCACTCAATCAGTCACTCTGTCAGTCAGTCAGTCAGTCAGTCACTCTGTCAGTCAGTCAGTAAGTCACCCTATCAGTCAGTCAGTCAGTCACTCTGTCAGTCAGTCTGTCAGTCAGTAAGTCACTTTCTCTGTCAGTAAGTCATTTTGTCAGTCAGTCAGTCAGTCACTCTGTCAGTCAGTCTGTCAGTCAGTAAGTCAGTCACACTGTCCGTCAGTCAGTCACTCTGTCAGTCAGTCAGTCAGACAGTCAGTCAGTCACTCTGTCAGTCAGTCAGACAGTCAGTCAGGCACTCTGTCAGTCAATCACTCAGTCAGTCACTCTCTCATGCAGTCAGTCACTCTGTCAGTCAGTCAGTCTGTCATTCTATCAGTCAGTCAGTCGAACACTCAGTCAGTCATTCAGTCAGTCACTCTGTCAGTCTGTCAGTCAGTCACTCTGTCTATCAGCCAGTCAGTCACTCAGTCTATCAGCCAGTCAGTCACTCTGTCAGTCAGTCAGTCAGTCAACCTATCAGTCAGTCAGTCAGTCAGTCACTCTGTCATTCAGTCACTCTGTCAGTCAGTCTGTCAGTCAGTCAGTCAGTCAGTCACTCTGTCAGTCAGTCAGTCACTCTGTCAGTCAGTCTGTCAGTCAGTCATTCAGTCACTCTATCAGTCAGTGACTCTGTCTGTCAGTCAGTGACTCTGTCAGTCAGTCAGTGACTCTGTCAGTCAGTCACTCTCTCATGAAGTCAGTCACTCTGTCAGTCAGTCAGTCACTCTATCAGTCAGTCAGTCAGTCACTCTGTCAGTCACTCTATCAGTCAGTGACTCTGTCTGCCAGTCAGTGACTCTGTCAGTCAGTCAGTGACTCTGTCAGTCAGTCAGTCACTCTGTCAGTCAGTCAGTCAGTCAAAATGTCTGTCAGTCAGTCAGTCACTTTGTCAGTCAGTCAGTCACTCAGTCTGTCTGTCAGTCAGTCAGTCACTCTGTCTATTAGTCAGTCAGTAACTCTGTCTGTCAGTCAGTCACCCTGTCTGTCAGTCAGTCAGTCACTCTGTCAGTCAGTCGGTCACCCTATCAGTCAGTCAGTCAGTCACTCTGTCAGTCAGTCAGTCAGTCAGTGACTCTGTCAGTCAGTCAGTCAGTCAGTCAGTGACTCTGTCAGTCAGTCAGTCACTCTGTCAGTCAGTCTGTCAGTCAGTCACTCTGTCAGTCACTCAATCAGTCACTCTGTCAGTCAGTCAGTCAGTCAGTCACTCTGTCAGTCAGTCAGTCAGTCACCCTATCAGTCAGTCAGTCAGTCACTCTGTCAGTCAGTCTGTCAGTCAGTAAGTCAGTCTCTCTGTCAGTAAGTCATTCTCTCTGTCAGTAAGTCAGTCACTCTGTCAGTCAGTCAGTCAGTCATCCTATCAGTCAGTCAGTCACTCTGTCAGTCAGTCAGTCAGTCAGTCATCCTATCAGTCAGTCAGTCAGTCACTCTGTCAGTCAGTCATTCAATCAGTCACTCTGTCAGTCTGTCACTCTGTCAGTCAGTCAGTCACTCTGTCAGTCAGTCATTCAGTTAGTCACTCTGTCAGTCTGTCAGTCAGTCACTCTGTCTGTCAGCCAGTCAGTCACTCTGTCAGTCACTCAGTCAGTTAGACAGTCAGTCAGTCACTCTGTCAGTCAGTCAGTCAGTCTGTCAGTCAGTCACTCTGTCAGTCACTCAATCAGTCACTCTGTCAGTCAGTCAGTCAGTCAGTCACTCTGTCAGTCAGTCAGTCAGTCACCCTATCAGTCAGTCAGTCAGTCACTCTGTCAGTCAGTCTGTCAGTCAGTAAGTCAGTCTCTCTGTCAGTAAGTCAGTCCTCTGTCAGTCAGTCATTCACTCTGTCAGTCAGTCAGTCACACTGTCAGTCAGTCAGTCACTCTGTCAGTCACTCTGTCATTCAGTCAGTCTGTCAGTCACACTTTCAGTCAGTCTGTCAGTCAGTTACTCAGTCAGTGACTCAGTCACTCAGTCAGTCAGTCTGTCAATCACTCAATCAGTCACTCTGTCAGTCAGTCAGTCAGTCAGTCACTCTGTCAGTCAGTCAGTCAGTCACCCTATCAGTCAGTCAGTCAGTCACTCTGTCAGTCAGTCTGTCAGTCAGTAAGTCAGTTTCTCTGTCAGTAAGTCATTTTGTCAGTCAGTCAGTCAGTCACTCTGTCAGTCAGTCTGTCAGTCAGTAAGTCAGTCACACTGTCCGACAGTCAGTCACTCTGTCAGTCAGTCAGTCAGACAGTCAGTCAGTCACTCTGTCAGTCAGTCAGACAGTCAGTCAGGCACTCTGTCAGTCAATCACTCAGTCAGTCACTCTCTCATGCAGTCAGTCACTCTGTCAGTCAGTCAGTCTGTCATTCTATCAGTTTGTCAGTCAGTCACTCAGTCAGTCACTCAGTCAGTCACTCTGTCAGTCTGTCAGTCAGTCACTCTGTCTGTCAGCCAGTCAGTCACTCAGTCAGTTAGACAGTCAGTCAGTCACTCTGTCAGTCAGTCAGTCAGTCAACCTATCAGTCAGTCAGTCAGTCAGTCACTCTGTCAGTCAGTCAGTCAGTCAACCTATCAGTCAGTCAGTCAGTCAGTCAATCTGTCAGTCAGTCACTCTGTCAGTCAGTCAGTCAGTCAGTCACTCTGTCTGTCAGTCAGTCACTCTGTCAGTCAGTCTGTCAGTCAGTCATTCAGTCAGTCACTCTGTCAGTCAGCCAGTGACTCTGTCAGTCAGTCAGTCAGTGACTCTGTCAAACAGTCAGTCAGTGACTCTGTCAGTCAGTCAGTCACTTTGTCAGTCAGTCAGTCACTTTGTCAGTCAGTCACTCTCTCATGAAGTCAGTCACTCTGTCAGTCAGTCAGTCAGTCACTCTATCAGTCAGTCAGTCAGTCACTCTGTCAGTCACTCTATCAGTCAGTGACTCTGTCTGTCAGTCAGTGACTCTGTCAGTCAGTCAGTGACTCTGTCAGTCAGTCAGTCAGTCAGTCACTCTGTCAGTCAGTCAGTCAGTCAAAATGTCTGTCAGTCAGTCAGTCACTTTCTCAGTCAGTCAGTCACTCAGTCTGTCTGTCAGTCAGTCAGTCACTCTGTCTATCAGTCAGTCAGTAACTCTGTCTGTCAGTCAGTCACCCTGTCTGTCAGTCAGTCAGTCACTCTGTCAGTCAGTCAGTCAGTCAGTGACTCTGTCAGTCAGTCAGTCACTTTGTCAGTCAGTGAGTCAGTCAGTCACTCTGTCAGTCAGTCAGTCAGTCAAAATGTCTGTCAGTCAGTCAGTCACTTTGTCAGTCAGTCAGTCACTCAGTCTGTCTGTCAGTCAGTCACTCTGTCAGTCAGTCAAAATGTCTGTCAGTCTGTCAGTCACTTTGTCAGTCAGTCAGTCAGTCACTCTGTATGCCAGTCAGTCAGTCACTCTGTCAGTCAGTCTGTCAGTCAGTAAGTCAGTCTCTCTGTCAGTAAGTCAGTCAGTAAGTCAATCTCTCTGTCAGTTAGTCAGTCCTCTGTCAGTCAGTCACTCTGTCAGTAACTCTGTCAGTTAGTCAGTCTGTCATTCACTCTGTCAGTCACTCAGTCTCTCAGTCAGTCATTCACTCTGTCAGTCAGTCAGTCAATCAGTCAGTCAGTCAGTCACTCAGTCAGTCAGACAGTAGGTCAGTCTGTCAATCAGACTGCCAGTCTGTCAGTCACTCTGTCTGTCAGTCAGTCAGTCACTCTGTCATTCAGTCAGTCAGTCACTCTGTCAGTCAGTCAGTCACTCTATCAGTCAGTCAGTCAGTCACTCTGTCAGTCAGTCAGTCAGTCAGTCACTCTGTCAGTCAGTCAGTCAGTAATTCAGTCACACTGTCCGACAGTCAGTCACTCTGTCAGTCAGTCAGTCAGACAGTCAGTCAGTCACTCTGTCAGTCAGTCAGACAGTCAGTCAGGCACTCTGTCAGTCAATCACTCAGTCAGTCACTCTCTCATGCAGTCAGTCACTCTGTCAGTCAGTCAGTCTGTCATTCTATCAGTCAGTCAGTCAGTCACTCAGTCAGTCATTCAGTCAGTCACTCTGTCAGTCTGTCAGTCAGTCACTCTGTCTGTCAGCCAGTCAGTCACTCAGTCAGTTAGACAGTCAGTCAGTCACTCTGTCAGTCAGTCAGTCAGTCAACCTATCAGTCAGTCAGTCAGTCAGTCAATCTGTCAGTCAGTCACTCTGTCAGTCAGTCAGTCAGTCAGTCACTCTGTCTGTCAGTCAGTCACTCTGTCAGTCAGTCTGTCAGTCAGTCATTCAGTCAGTCACTCTGTCAGTCAGCCAGTGACTCTGTCAGTCAGTCAGTCAGTGACTCTGTCAGTCAGTCAGTCACTTTGTCAGTCAGTCAGTCACTTTGTCAGTCAGTCACTCTCTCATGAAGTCAGTCACTCTGTCAGTCAGTCAGTCAGTCACTCTATCAGTCAGTCAGTCAGTCACTCTGTCAGTCACTCTATCAGTCAGTGACTCTGTCTGTCAGTCAGTGACTCTGTCAGTCAGTCAGTGACTCTGTCAGTCAGTCAGTCAGTCACCCTGTCTGTCAGTCAGTCAGTCACTCTGTCAGTCAGTCAGTCACCCTATCAGTCAGTCAGTCAGTCACTCTGTCAGTCAGTCAGTCAGTCAGTGACTCTGTCAGTCAGTCAGTCACTTTGTCAGTCAGTGAGTCAGTCAGTCACTCTGTCAGTCAGTCAGTCAGTCAAAATGTCTGTCAGTCAGTCAGTCACTTTGTCAGTCAGTCAGTCACTCAGTCTGTCTGTCAGTCAGTCACTCTGTCAGTCAGTCAAAATGTCTGTCAGTCTGTCAGTCACTTTGTCAGTCAGTCAGTCAGTCACTCTGTATGCCAGTCAGTCAGTCACTCTGTCAGTCAGTCTGTCAGTCAGTAAGTCAGTCTCTCTGTCAGTAAGTCAGTCAGTAAGTCAATCTCTCTGTCAGTTAGTCAGTCCTCTGTCAGTCAGTCACTCTGTCAGTAACTCTGTCAGTTAGTCAGTCTGTCAGTCACTCGGTCAGTCACTCAGTCTTTCAGTCAGTCATTCACTCTGTCAGTCAGTCAATCAGTCAGTCAGTCAGTCACTCAGTCAGTCAGACAGTAGGTCAGTCTGTCAATCAGACTGCCAGTCTGTCAGTCTGCCAGTCACTCTGTCTGTCAGTCAGTCAGTCACTCTGTCATTCAGTCAGTCAGTCACTCTGTTAGTCAGTCAGTCACTCTATCAGTCAGTCAGTCAGTCACTCTGTCAGTCAGTCAGTCAGTCAGTCACTCTGCCAGTCAGTCATTTAGTCAGTCACTCTGTCAGCCAGTCAGTCAGTCACTCTGTCTGTCAGCCAGTCAGTCACTCAGTCAGTTAGAC
Organism: Uloborus diversus; assembly: GCF_026930045.1. Taxonomy (NCBI): domain Eukaryota; kingdom Metazoa; phylum Arthropoda; class Arachnida; order Araneae; family Uloboridae; genus Uloborus; species Uloborus diversus. Next base: position 26,778 of record NW_026557961.1, on the reverse strand, counting down.
AGTCAGTCAGTCACTCTGTCAGTCAGTCAGTCAGTCAACCTATCAGTCAGTCAGTCAGTCTGTCGCTCTGTCAGTCAGTCTGTCAGTCTGTCAGTCAGTCAGTCACTCTGTCAGTCAGTCAGTCACTTTGTCAGTCAGTCACTCTCTCATGCAGTCAGTCACGCTGTCAGTCAGTAGTCAGTCACTCTATCAGTCAGTCAGTCAGTCACTCTCTGTCAGTCAGTCAGTCACTCTATCAGTCATTCAGTCAGTCAGTCACTCTGTCTATCAGTCAGTCAATAACTCTGTCTGTCAGTCAGTCAGTCTCTCTGTCAGTCAGTCAGTCACTCTGTCAGTCAGTCTGTCACTCAGTAAGTCAGTCTCTCTGTCAGTAAGTCATTCTCTCTGTCAGTAAGTCAGTCACTCTGTCAGTCAGTCAGTCACACTGTCAGTCAGTCAGTCACTCTGTTAGTCACTCAGTCAGCCAGTCAGTCAGTCACTCTGTCAGTCAGTCAGTCAGTCAGTCACTCTGTCAGTCAATCACTCAGTCAGTCACTCTCTCATGCAGTCAGTCACTCTGTCAGTCAGTCTGTCATTCTATCAGTCAGTCAGTCAGTCACTCTGTCAGTCAGTCATTCAGTCACTCTGTCTGTCAGCCAGTCAGTCACTCAGTCAGATAGACAGTCAGTCAGTCACTCTGTCAGTCAGTCTGTCAGTCAGTCAGTCAGTCAGTCACTCTGTCAGTCAGTCAGTCTGTCATCCTATCAGTCAGTCAGTCAGTCAGTCAGTCAGTCACTCTGTCAGTCACTCTGTCAGTCACTCTGTCAGTCAGTCTCTCAGTCAGTCACTCAGTCACTCAGTCAGTCAGTCTGTCAGACAGTCAGTCATTCACACTGTCAGTCAGTCAGTCACTCTGTCAGTCACTCTGTCATTTAGTCAGTCTGTCAGTCACACTTTCAGTCAGTCTGTCAGTCAGTTACTCAGTCAGTGACTCAGTCACTCAGTCAGTCAGTCTGTCAGTCACTCAATCAGTCACTCTGTCAGTCAGTCAGTCAGTCAGTCACTCTGTAAGTCAGTCAGTCAGTCACCCTATCAGTCAGTCAGTCAGTCACTCTGTCAGTCAGTCTGTCAGTCAGTCTGTCAGTCAGTAAGTCAATTTCTCTGTCAGTAAGTCATTTTGTCAGTCAGTCAGTCAGTCACTCTGTCAGTCAGTCTGTCAGTCAGTAAGTCAGTCACACTGTCCGTCAGTCAGTCACTCTGTCAGTCAGTCAGTCAGACAGTCAGTCAGTCACTCTGTCAGTCAGTCAGACAGTCAGTCAGGCACTCTGTCAGTCAATCACTCAGTCAGTCACTCTCTCATGCAGTCAGTCACTCTGTCAGTCAGTCAGTCTGTCATTCTATCAGTCAGTCAGTCAAACACTCAGTCAGTCATTCAGTCAGTCACTCTGTCAGTCTGTCAGTCAGTCACTCTGTCTGTCAGCCAGTCAGTCACTCAGTCAGTTAGACAGTCAGTCAGTCACTCTGTCAGTCAGTCAGTCAGTCAACCTATCAGTCAGTCAGTCAGTCAGTCACTCTGTCAGTCAGTCACTCTGTCAGTCAGTCTGTCAGTCAGTCTGTCAGTCAGTCAGTCAGTCAGTCACTCTGTCTGTCAGTCAGTCAGTCACTCTGTCAGTCAGTCTGTCAGTCAGTCATTCAGTCACTCTATCAGTCAGTGACTCTGTCTGTCAGTCAGTGACTCTGTCAGTCAGTCAGTGACTCTGTCAGTCAGTCACTCTCTCATGAAGTCAGTCACTCTGTCAGTCAGTCAGTCACTCTATCAGTCAGTCAGTCAGTCACTCTGTCAGTCACTCTATCAGTCAGTGACTCTGTCTGTCAGTCAGTGACTCTGTCAGTCAGTCAGTGACTCTGTCAGTCAGTCAGTCAGTCACTCTGTCAGTCAGTCAGTCAGTCAAAATGTCTGTCAGTCAGTCAGTCTGTCTGTCAGTCAATCAGTCACTCTGTCTATCAGTCAGTCAGTTACCCTGTCTGTCAGTCAGTCAGTCACTCTGTCAGTCAGTCAGTCACCCTATCAGTCAGTCAGTCAGTCACTCTGTCAGTCAGTCAGTCAGTCAGTGACTCTGTCAGTCAGTCAGTCACTCTGTCAGTCAGTCTGTCAGTCAGTCACTCTGTCAGTCACTCAATCAGTCACTCTGTCAGTCAGTCAGTCAGTCAGTCACTCTGTCAGTCAGTCAGTCAGTCACCCTATCAGTCAGTCAGTCAGTCACTCTGTCAGTCAGTCTGTCAGTCAGTAAGTCAGTCTCTCTGTCAGTAAGTCATTCTCTCTGTCAGTAAGTCAGTCACTCTGTCAGTCAGTCAGTCAGTCATCCTATCAGTCAGTCAGTCACTCTGTCAGTCAGTCAGTCAGTCATCCTATCAGTCAGTCAGTCAGTCACTCTGTCAGTCAGTCATTCAGTCAGTCACTCTGTCAGTCTGTCAGTCAGTCACTCTGTCAGTCAGTCAGTCACTCTGTCAGTCAGTCATTCAGTTAGTCACTCTGTCAGTCTGTCAGTCAGTCACTCTGTCTGTCAGCCAGTCAGTCACTCTGTCAGTCACTCAGTCAGTTAGACAGTCAGTCAGTCACTCTGTCAGTCAGTCAGTCAGTCTGTCAGTCAGTCACTCTGTCAGTCACTCAATCAGTCACTCTGTCAGTCAGTCAGTCAGTCAGTCACTCTGTCAGTCAGTCAGTCAGTCACCCTATCAGTCAGTCAGTCAGTTACTCTGTCAGTCAGTCTGTCAGTCAGTAAGTCAGTCTCTCTGTCAGTAAGTCAGTCCTCTGTCAGTCAGTCATTCACTCTGTCAGTCAGTCAGTCACACTGTCAGTCAGTCAGTCACTCTGTCATTTAGTCAGTCTGTCAGTCACACTTTCAGTCAGTCTGTCAGTCAGTTACTCAGTCAGTGACTCAGTCACTCAGTCAGTCAGTCTGTCAGTCACTCAATCAGTCACTCTGTCAGTCAGTCAGTCAGTCAGTCACTCTGTCAGTCAGTCAGTCACCCTATCAGTCACTCAGTCAGTCACTCTGTCAGTCAGTCTGTCAGTCAGTCTGTCAGTCAGTAAGTCAGTTTCTCTGTCAGTAAGTCATTTTGTCAGTCACTCTGTCAGTCAGTCTGTCAGTCAGTAAGTCAGTCACACTGTCCGTCAGTCAGTCACTCTGTCAGTCAGTCAGTCAGACAGTCAGTCAGTCACTCTGTCAGTCAGTCAGACAGTCAGTCAGGCACTCTGTCAGTCAATCACTCAGTCAGTCACTCTCTCATGCAGTCAGTCACTCTGTCAGTCAGTCAGTCTGTCATTCTATCAGTCAGTCAGTCAAACACTCAGTCAGTCATTCAGTCAGTCACTCTGTCAGTCTGTCAGTCAGTCACTCTGTCTGTCAGCCAGTCAGTCACTCAGTCAGTTAGACAGTCAGTCAGTCACTCTGTCAGTCAGTCAGTCAGTCAACCTATCAGTCAGTCAGTCAGTCAGTCACTCTGTCAGTCAGTCACTCTGTCAGTCAGTCTGTCAGTCAGTCTGTCAGTCAGTCAGTCAGTCAGTCACTCTGTCTGTCAGTCAGTCAGTCACTCTGTCAGTCAGTCTGTCAGTCAGTCATTCAGTCACTCTATCAGTCAGTGACTCTGTCTGTCAGTCAGTGACTCTGTCAGTCAGTCAGTGACTCTGTCAGTCAGTCACTCTCTCATGAAGTCAGTCACTCTGTCAGTCAGTCAGTCACTCTATCAGTCAGTCAGTCAGTCACTCTGTCAGTCACTCTATCAGTCAGTGACTCTGTCTGTCAGTCAGTGACTCTGTCAGTCAGTCAGTGACTCTGTCAGTCAGTCAGTCAGTCACTCTGTCAGTCAGTCAGTCAGTCAAAATGTCTGTCAGTCAGTCAGTCTGTCTGTCAGTCAATCAGTCACTCTGTCTATCAGTCAGTCAGTTACCCTGTCTGTCAGTCAGTCAGTCACTCTGTCAGTCAGTCAGTCACCCTATCAGTCAGTCAGTCAGTCACTCTGTCAGTCAGTCAGTCAGTCAGTGACTCTGTCAGTCAGTCAGTCACTCTGTCAGTCAGTCTGTCAGTCAGTCACTCTGTCAGTCACTCAATCAGTCACTCTGTCAGTCAGTCAGTCAGTCAGTCACTCTGTCAGTCAGTCAGTCAGTCACCCTATCAGTCAGTCAGTCAGTCACTCTGTCAGTCAGTCTGTCAGTCAGTAAGTCAGTCTCTCTGTCAGTAAGTCATTCTCTCTGTCAGTAAGTCAGTCACTCTGTCAGTCAGTCAGTCAGTCATCCTATCAGTCAGTCAGTCACTCTGTCAGTCAGTCAGTCAGTCATCCTATCAGTCAGTCAGTCAGTCACTCTGTCAGTCAGTCATTCAGTCAGTCACTCTGTCAGTCTGTCAGTCAGTCACTCTGTCAGTCAGTCAGTCACTCTGTCAGTCAGTCATTCAGTTAGTCACTCTGTCAGTCTGTCAGTCAGTCACTCTGTCTGTCAGCCAGTCAGTCACTCTGTCAGTCACTCAGTCAGTTAGACAGTCAGTCAGTCACTCTGTCAGTCAGTCAGTCAGTCTGTCAGTCAGTCACTCTGTCAGTCACTCAATCAGTCACTCTGTCAGTCAGTCAGTCAGTCAGTCACTCTGTCAGTCAGTCAGTCAGTCACCCTATCAGTCAGTCAGTCAGTTACTCTGTCAGTCAGTCTGTCAGTCAGTAAGTCAGTCTCTCTGTCAGTAAGTCAGTCCTCTGTCAGTCAGTCATTCACTCTGTCAGTCAGTCAGTCACACTGTCAGTCAGTCAGTCACTCTGTCATTTAGTCAGTCTGTCAGTCACACTTTCAGTCAGTCTGTCAGTCAGTTACTCAGTCAGTGACTCAGTCACTCAGTCAGTCAGTCTGTCAGTCACTCAATCAGTCACTCTGTCAGTCAGTCAGTCAGTCAGTCACTCTGTCAGTCAGTCAGTCACCCTATCAGTCACTCAGTCAGTCACTCTGTCAGTCAGTCTGTCAGTCAGTCTGTCAGTCAGTAAGTCAGTTTCTCTGTCAGTAAGTCATTTTGTCAGTCACTCTGTCAGTCAGTCTGTCAGTCAGTAAGTCAGTCACACTGTCCGTCAGTCAGTCACTCTGTCAGTCAGTCAGTCAGACAGTCAGTCAGTCACTCTGTCAGTCAGTCAGACAGTCAGTCAGGCACTCTGTCAGTCAATCACTCAGTCAGTCACTCTCTCATGCAGTCAGTCACTCTGTCAGTCAGTCAGTCTGTCATTCTATCAGTCAGTCAGTCAGTCACTCAATCAGTCATTCAGTCAGTCACTCTGTCAGTCTGTCAGTCAGTCAACCTATCAGTCAGTCAGTCAGTCAGTCAGTCACTCTGTCAGTCAGTCACACTGTCAGTCAGTCTGTCAGTCAGTCAGTCAGTCAGTCACTCTGTCTGTCAGTCAGTCAGTCACTCTGTCAGTCAGTCTGTCAGTCAGTCATTCAGTCAGTCACTCTGTCAGTCAGCCAGTGACTCAGTCAGTCAGTCAGTGACTCTGTCAGTCAGTCAGTCACTTTGTCAGTCAGTCAGTCACTTTGTCAGTCAGTCAGTCACTTTGTCAGTCAGTCACTCTCTCATGAAGTCAGTCACTCTGTCAGTCAGTCACTCAGTCTGTCTGTCAGTCAGTCAGTCGCTCTGTCTATCAGTCAGTCAGTCGCTCTGTCTATCAGTCAGTCAGTAACTCTGTCTGGCAGTCAGTCACCCTGTCTGTCAGTCAGTCAGTCACTCTGTCAGTCAGTCAGTCACCCTATCAGTCAGTCAGTCAGTCACTCTGTCAGTCAGTCAGTGACTCTGTCAGTCAGTCTGTCAGTCAGTCACTCTGTCAGTCACTCAATCAGTCACTCTGTCAGTCAGTCAGTCAGTCACTCTGTCAGTCAGTCAGTCAGTCACCCTATCAGTCAGTCAGTCAGTCACTCTGTCAGTCAGTAAGTCAGTCTCTCTGTCAGTAAGTCATTCTCTCTCTCAGTAAGTCAATCACTCTGTCAGTCAGTCAGTCAGTCATCCTATCAGTCAGTCAGTCACTCTGTCAGTCAGTCAGTCAGTCATCCTATCAGTCAGTCAGTCAGTCACTCTGTCAGTCAGTCATTCAGTCAGTCACTCTGTCAGTCTGTCAGTCAGTCACTCTGTCAGTCAGTCAGTCACTCTGTCAGTCAGTCATTCAGTTAGTCACTCTGTCAGTCTGTCAGTCAGTCACTCTGTCTGTCAGCCAGTCAGTCACTCTGTCAGTCACTCAGTCAGTTAGACAGTCAGTCAATCACACTGTCAGTCAGTCAGTCACTCTGTCATTTAGTCAGTCTGTCAGTCACACTTTCAGTCAGTCTGTCAGTCAGTTACTCAGTCAGTGACTCAGTCACTCAGTCAGTCAGTCTGTCAGTCACTCAATCAGTCACTCTGTCAGTCAGTCAGTCAGTCAGTCACTCTGTCAGTCAGTCAGTCACCCTATCAGTCACTCAGTCAGTCACTCTGTCAGTCAGTCTGTCAGTCAGTCTGTCAGTCAGTAAGTCAGTTTCTCTGTCAGTAAGTCATTTTGTCAGTCAGTCAGTCAGTCACTCTGTCAGTCAGTCTGTCAGTCAGTAAGTCAGTCACACTGTCCGTCAGTCAGTCACTCTGTCAGTCAGTCAGTCAGACAGTCAGTCAGTCACTCTGTCAGTCAGTCAGACAGTCAGTCAGGCACTCTGTCAGTCAATCACTCAGTCAGTCACTCTCTCATGCAGTCAGTCACTCTGTCAGTCAGTCAGTCTGTCATTCTATCAGTCAGTCAGTCAGTCACTCAATCAGTCATTCAGTCAGTCACTCTGTCAGTCTGTCAGTCAGTCAACCTATCAGTCAGTCAGTCAGTCAGTCACTCTGTCAGTCAGTCACACTGTCAGTCAGGCTGTCAGTCAGTCAGTCAGTCAGTCACTCTGTCTGTCAGTCAGTCAGTCACTCTGTCAGTCAGTCTGTCAGTCAGTCATTCAGTCAGTCACTCTGTCAGTCAGCCAGTGACTCAGTCAGTCAGTCAGTGACTCTGTCAGTCAGTCAGTCACTTTGTCAGTCAGTCAGTCACTTTGTCAGTCAGTCAGTCACTTTGTCAGTCAGTCACTCTCTCATGAAGTCAGTCACTCTGTCAGTCAGTCAGTCAGTCACTTTGTCAGTCAGTCAGTCACTCAGTCTGTCTGTCAGTCAGTCAGTCGCTCTGTCTATCAGTCAGTCAGTAACTCTGTCTGTCAGTCAGTCACCCTGTCTGTCAGTTAGTCAGTCACTCTGTCAGTCAGTCAGTCACCCTATCAGTCAGTCAGTCAGTCACTCTGTCAGTCAGTCAGTGACTCTGTCAGTCAGTCTGTCAGTCAGTCACTCTGTCAGTCACTCAATCAGTCACTCTGTCAGTCAGTCAGTCAGTCACTCTGTCAGTCAGTCAGTCAGTCACCCTATCAGTCAGTCAGTCAGTCACTCTGTCAGTCAGTCTGTCAGTCAGTAAGTCAGTCTCTCTGTCAGTAAGTCATTCTCTCTGTCAGTAAGTCAATCACTCTGTCAGTCAGTCAGTCAGTCATCCTATCAGTCAGTCAGTCACTCTGTCAGTCAGTCAGTCAGTCATCCTATCAGTCAGTCAGTCAGTCACTCTGTCAGTCAGTCATTCAGTCAGTCACTCTGTCAGTCTGTCAGTCAGTCACTCTGTCAGTCAGTCAGTCACTCTGTCAGTCAGTCATTCAGTTAGTCACTCTGTCAGTCTGTCAGTCAGTCACTCTGTCTGTCAGCCAGTCAGTCACTCTGTCAGTCACTCAGTCAGTTAGACAGTCAGTCAGTCACCCTGTCAGTCAGTCTGTCAGTTAGTCACTCTGTCAGTCACTCAATCAGTCACTCTGTCAGTCAGTCAGTCAGTCAGTCACTCTGTCAGTCAGTCAGTCAGTCACCCTATCAGTCAGTCAGTCAGTCACTCTGTCAGTCAGTCTGTCAGTCAGTAAGTCAGTCTCTCTGTCAGTAAGTCATTCTCTCTGTCAGTAAGTCAGTCACTCTGTCAGTCAGTCAGTCATTTTGTCAGTCAGTCAGTCAGTCACTCTGTCAGTCAGTCTGTCAGTCAGTAAGTCAGTCTCTCTGTCAGTAAGTCATTCTCTCTGTCAGTAAGTCAGTCACTCTGTCAGTCAGTCAGTCACACTGTCAGTCAGTCAGTCACTCTGTCAGTCACTCAGTCAGACAGTCAGTCAATCACTCTGTCAGTCAGTCAGTCAGCCAGTCACTCTGTCAGTCAATCACTCAGTCAGTCACTCTCTCATGCAGTCAGTCACTCTGTCAGTCAGTCAGTCTGTCATTCTATCAGTCAGTCAGTCAGTCACTCTGTCAGTCAGTCATTCAGTCACTCTGTCTGTCAGCCAGTCAGTCACTCAGTCAGATAGACAGTCAGTCAGTCACTCTGTCACTCAGTCTGTCAGTCAGTCAGTCAGTCAGTCACTCTGTCAGTCAGTCAGTCTGTCATCCTATCAGTCAGTCAGTCAGTCAGTCAGTCAGTCACTCTGTCAGTCACTCTGTCAGTCACTCTGTCAGTCAGTCTCTCAGTCAGTCACTCAGTCACTCAGTCAGTCAGTCTGTCAGACAGTCAGTCAGTCACTCTGTCTGTCAATCAGTCAGTCAGTCACCCTCTCAGTCAGTCAGTCACTCTGTCAGTCAGTCAATCAGTCACTCTGTCAGTCACTCTGTCAGTCACTCTCTCAGTCAGTGACTCAGTCACTCAGTCAGTCTGTCAGACAGTCAGTCAGTCACTCTGTCTGTCAATCAGTCAGTCAGTCACCCTCTCAGTCAGTCAGTCACTCTGTCAGTCAGTCAATCAGTCACTCTGTCAGTCAGTCAGTCAGTCAATCTGTCAGTCAGTCTGTCAGTCAGTCTGTCAGTCAGTAAGTCAGTCACACTGTCCGACAGTCAGTCACTCTGTCAGTCAGTCAGTCAGACAGTCAGTCAGTCACTCTGTCAGTCAGTCAGGCACTCTGTCAGTCAATCACTTAGTCAGTCACTCTCTCATGCAGTCAGTCACTCTGTCAGTCAGTCTGTCATTCTATCAGTCAGTCAGTCAGTCACTCAGTCACTCTGTCAGTCAGTAAGTCAGTCAAAATGTCTGTCAGTCAGTCAGTCACTTTGTCAGTCAGTCAGTCACTCAGTCTGTCTGTCAGTCAGTCAGTCACTCTGTCTATCAGTCAGTCAGTAACTCTGTCTGTCAGTCAGTCACCCTGTCTGTCAGTCAGTCAGTCACTCTGTCAGTCAGTCAGTCACCCTATCAGTCAGTCAGTCAGTCACTCTGTCAGTCAGTCAGTCAGTCTGTGACTCTGTCAGTCAGTCAGTCACTCTGTCAGTCAGTCTGTCAGTCAGTCACTCTGTCAGTCACTCAATCAGTCACTCTGTCAGTCAGTCAGTCACTCTGTCAGTCACTCAATCAGTCACTCTGTCAGTCAGTCAGTCAGTCAGTCACTCTGTCAGTCAGTCAGTCAGTCACCCTATCAGTCAGTAAGTCAGTCTCTCTGTCAGTAAGTCATTCTCTCTGTCAGTAAGTCAGTCACTCTGTCAGTCAGTCAGTCAGTCACTCTGTCAGTCAGTCAGTCAGTCACTCTCTCAGTCAGTCAGTCAGTCATCCTATCAGTCAGTCAGTCACTCTGTCAGTCAGTCAGTCAGTCATCCTATCAGTCAGTCAGTCACTCTGTCAGTCAGTCATTCAATCAGTCACTCTGTCAGTCTGTCACTCTGTCAGTCAGTCAGTCACTCTGTCAGTCAGTCATTCAGTTAGTCACTCTGTCAGTCTGTCAGTCAGTCACTCTGTCTGTCAGCCAGTCAGTCACTCTGTCAGTCACTCAGTCAGTTAGACAGTCAGTCAGTCACTCTGTCAGTCAGTCAGTCAGTCTGTCAGTCAGTCACTCTGTCAGTCACTCAATCAGTCACTCTGTCAGTCAGTCAGTCAGTCACCCTATCAGTCAGTCAGTCAGTCACTCTGTCAGTCAGTCTGTCAGTCAGTAAGTCAGTCTCTCTGTCAGTAAGTCAGTCCTCTGTCAGTCAGTCATTCACTCTGTCAGTCAGTCAGTCACACTGTCAGTCAGTCAGTCACTCTGTCAGTCACTCTGTCATTCAGTCAGTCTGTCAGTCACACTTTCAGTCAGTCTGTCAGTCAGTTACTCAGTCAGTGACTCAGTCACTCAGTCAGTCAGTCTGTCAATCACTCAATCAGTCACTCTGTCAGTCAGTCAGTCAGTCAGTCACTCTGTCAGTCAGTCAGTCAGTCACCCTATCAGTCAGTCAGTCAGTCACTCTGTCAGTCAGTCTGTCAGTCAGTAAGTCAGTTTCTCTGTCAGTAAGTCATTTTGTCAGTCAGTCAGTCAGTCACTCTGTCAGTCAGTCTGTCAGTCAGTAAGTCAGTCACACTGTCCGACAGTCAGTCACTCTGTCAGTCAGTCAGTCAGACAGTCAGTCAGTCACTCTGTCAGTCAGTCAGACAGTCAGTCAGGCACTCTGTCAGTCAATCACTCAGTCAGTCACTCTCTCATGCAGTCAGTCACTCTGTCAGTCAGTCAGTCTGTCATTCTATCAGTTTGTCAGTCAGTCACTCAGTCAGTCACTCAGTCAGTCACTCTGTCAGTCTGTCAGTCAGTCACTCTGTCTGTCAGCCAGTCAGTCACTCAGTCAGTTAGACAGTCAGTCAGTCACTCTGTCAGTCAGTCAGTCAGTCAACCTATCAGTCAGTCAGTCAGTCAGTCAATCTGTCAGTCAGTCACTCTGTCAGTCAGTCAGTCAGTCAGTCACTCTGTCTGTCAGTCAGTCACTCTGTCAGTCAGTCATTCAGTCAGTCACTCTGTCAGTCAGCCAGTGACTCTGTCAGTCAGTCAGTCAGTGACTCTGTCAAACAGTCAGTCAGTGACTCTGTCAGTCAGTCAGTCACTTTGTCAGTCAGTCAGTCACTTTGTCAGTCAGTCACTCTCTCATGAAGTCAGTCACTCTGTCAGTCAGTCAGTCAGTCACTCTATCAGTCAGTCAGTCAGTCACTCTGTCAGTCACTCTATCAGTCAGTGACTCTGTCTGTCAGTCAGTGACTCTGTCAGTCAGTCAGTGACTCTGTCAGTCAGTCAGTCAGTCACTCTGTCAGTCAGTCAGTCAGTCAAAATGTCTGTCAGTCAGTCAGTCACTTTGTCAGTCAGTCAGTCACTCAGTCTGTCTGTCAGTCAGTCAGTCACTCTGTCTATCAGTCAGTCAGTAACTCTGTCTGTCAGTCAGTCACCCTGTCTGTCAGTCAGTCAGTCACTCTGTCAGTCAGTCTGTCAGTCAGTGACTCTGTCAGTCAGTCAGTCACTTTGTCAGTCAGTGAGTCAGTCAGTCACTCTGTCAGTCAGTCACTCTGTCAGTCAGTCAGTCAGTCAAAATGTCTGTCAGTCAGTCAGTCACTTTGTCAGTCAGTCAGTCACTCAGTCTGTCTGTCAGTCAGTCACTCTGTCAGTCAGTCAAAATGTCTGTCAGTCTGTCAGTCACTTTGTCATTCAGTCAGTCAGTCACTCTGTATGCCAGTCAGTCAGTCACTCTGTCAGTCAGTCTGTCAGTCAGTAAGTCAGTCTCTCTGTCAGTAAGTCAGTCAGTAAGTCAATCTCTCTGTCAGTTAGTCAGTCCTCTCTCAGTCAGTCACTCTGTCAGTAACTCTGTCAGTTGGTCAGTCTGTCATTCACTCTGTCAGTCACTCAGTCTCTCAGTCAGTCATTCACTCTGTCAGTCAGTCAGTCAATCAGTCAGTCAGTCAGTCACTCAGTCAGTCAGACAGTAGGTCAGTCTGTCAATCAGACTGCCAGTCTGTCAGTCACTCTGTCTGTCAGTCAGTCAGTCACTCTGTCATTCAGTCAGTCAGTCACTCTGTCAGTCAGTCAGTCACTCTATCAGTCAGTCAGTCAGTCACTCTGTCAGTCAGTCAGTCAGTCAGTCACTCTGTCAGTCAGTCTGTCAGTCAGTAATTCAGTCACACTGTCCGACAGTCAGTCACTCTGTCAGTCAGTCACTCTGTCAGTCAGTCAGTCAGTCAGTCACTCTGTCTGTCAGTCAGTCACTCTGTCAGTCAGTCTGTCAGTCAGTCATTCAGTCAGTCACTCTGTCAGTCAGCCAGTGACTCTGTCAGTCAGTCAGTCAGTGACTCTGTCAAACAGTCAGTCAGTGACTCTGTCAGTCAGTCAGTCACTTTGTCAGTCAGTCAGTCACTTTGTCAGTCAGTCACTCTCTCATGAAGTCAGTCACTCTGTCAGTCAGTCAGTCAGTCACTCTATCAGTCAGTCAGTCAGTCACTCTGTCAGTCACTCTATCAGTCAGTGACTCTGTCTGTCAGTCAGTGACTCTGTCAGTCAGTCAGTGACTCTGTCAGTCAGTCAGTCAGTCAGTCACTCTGTCAGTCAGTCAGTCAGTCAAAATGTCTGTCAGTCAGTCAGGCACTTTGTCAGTCAGTCAGTCACTCAGTCTGTCTGTCAGTCAGTCAGTCACTCTGTCTATCAGTCAGTCAGTAACTCTGTCTGTCAGTGTCTCAGTCACTCAGTCACTCAGTCTGTCAGACAGTCAGTCAGTCACTCTGTCTGTCAATCAGTCAGTCAGTCAGTCACCCTCTCAGTCAGTCAGTCACTCTGTCAGTCAGTCAATCAGTCACTCTGTCAGTCAGTCAGTCAGTCAATCTGTCAGTCAGTCAGTCTGTCACCCTATCATTCAGTCAGTCAGTCACTCTGTCAGTCACTCTGTCAGTCAGTCTCTCAGTCAGTGACTCAGTCACTCAGTCAGTCAGTCTGTCAGTCACTCAATCAGTCACTCTGTCAGTCAGTCAGTCAGTCAGTCACTCTGTCAGTCAGTCAGTCAGTCACCCTATCAGTCAGTCAGTCAGTCACTCTGTCAGTCAGTCTGTCAGTCAGTAAGTCAGTTTCTCTGTCAGTAAGTCATTTTGTCAGTCAGTCAGTCAGTCACTCTGTCAGTCAGTCTGTCAGTCAGTAAGTCAGTCACACTGTCCGACAGTCAGTCACTCTGTCAGTCAGTCAGTCAGACAGTCAGTCAGTCACTCTGTCAGTCAGTCAGACAGTCAGTCTGGCACTCTGTCAGTCAATCACTTAGTCAGTCACTCTCTCATGCAGTCAGTCACTCTGTCAGTCAGTCAGTCTGTCATTCTATCAGTCAGTCAGTCAGTCACTCAGTCAGTCATTCAGTCAGTCACTCTGTCAGTCTGTCAGTCAGTCACTCTGTCTGTCAGCCAGTCAGTCACTCAGTCAGTAAGACAGTCAGTCAGTCACTCTGTCAGTCAGTCAGTCAACCTATCAGTCAGTCAGTCAGTCAGTCAATCTGTCAGTCAGTCACTCTTTCAGTCAGTCTGTCAGTCAGTCAGTCAGTCAGTCACTCTGTCTGTCAGTCAGTCAGTCACTCTGTCAGTCAGTCTGTCGGTCAGTCATTCAGTCAGTCACTCTGTCAGTCAGCCAGTGACTCTGTCAATCAGTCAGTCAGTGACTCTGTGAGTCAGTCAGTCACTTTGTCAGTCAGTCAGTCACTTTGTCAGTCAGTCACTCTCTCATGAAGTCAGTCACTCTGTCAGTCAGTCAGTCAGTCACTCTATCAGTCAGTCAGTCAGTCACTCTGTCAGTCACTCTATCAGTCAGTGACTCTGTCTGTCAGTCAGTGACTCTGTCAGTCAGTCAGTCAGTCAGTCACTCTGTCAGTCAGTCAGTCAGTCAAAATGTCTGTCAGTCAGTCAGTCACTTTGTCAGTCAGTCAGTCACTCAGTCTGTCTGTCAGTCAGTCAGTCACTCTGTCTATCAGTCAGTCAGTAACTCTGTTTGTCAGTCAGTCACCCTGTCTGTCAGTCAGTCAGTCACTCTGTCAGTCAGTCAGTCACCCTATCAGTCAGTCAGTCAGTCACTCTGTCAGTCAGTCAGTCAGTCAGTGACTCTGTCAGTCAGTCAGTCACTTTGTCAGTCAGTGAGTCAGTCAGTCACTCTGTCAGTCAGTCAGTCAGTCAAAATGTCTGTCAGTCAGTCACTTTGTCAGTCAGTCAGTCACTCAGTCTGTCTGTCAGTCAGTCACTCTGTCAGTCAGTCAAAATGTCTGTCAGTCTGTCAGTCACTTTGTCAGTCAGTCAGTCAGTCACTCTGTATGCCAGTCACTCAGTCACTCTGTCAGTCAGTCTGTCAGTCAGTAAGTCAGTCTCTCTGTCAGTAAGTCAGTCAGTAAGTCAATCTCTCTGTCAGTTAGTCAGTCCTCTGTCAGTCAGTCACTCTGTCAGTAACTCTGTCAGTTAGTCAGTCTGTCAGTCACTCTGTCAGTCACTCAGTCTCTCAGTCAGTCATTCACTCTGTCAGTCAGTCAGTCAATCAGTCAGTCAGTCAGTCACTCAGTCAGTTAGACAGTAGGTCAGTCTGTCAATCACACTGCCAGTCTGTCAGTCTGCCAGTCACTCTGTCTGTCAGTCAGTCAGTCACTCTGTCATTCAGTCAGTCAGTCACTCTGTCAGTCAGTCAGTCACTCTATCAGTCAGTCAGTCAGTCACTCTGTCAGTCAGTCAGTCACTCTGCCAGTCAGTCATTTAGTCAGTCACTCTGTCAGCCAGTCAGTCAGTCACTCTGTCTGTCAGCCAGTCAGTCACTCAGTCAGTTAGACAGTCAGTCAGTCACTCTGTCAGTCAGTCAGTCAGTCAACCTATCAGTCAGTCAGTCAGTCAGTCGCTCTGTCAGTCAGTCTGTCAGTCTGTCAGTCAGTCTGTCAGTCTGTCAGTCAGTCAGTCACTCTGTCTGTCAGTCAGTCACTCACTTTGTCAGTCAGTCACTCTCTCATGCAGTCAGTCACGCTGTCAGTCAGTCTGTCACCCTATCAGTCAGTCAGTCAGTCAGTCAGTCACTCTGTCAGTCACTCTGTCAGTCACTCTGTCAGTCAGTCTCTTAGTCAGTGACTTAGTCACTCAGTCAGTCAGTCTGTCAGACAGTCAGTCAGTCACTCTGTCTGTCAATCAGTCAGTCAGTCACCCTCTCAGTCAGTCAGTCAGTCAATCAGTCACTCTGTCAGTCAGTCAGTCAGTCAATCTGTCAGTCAGTCAGTCTGTCACCCTATCAGTCAGTCAGTCATTCAGTCAGTCACTCTGTCAGTCAGTCTCTCAGTCAGTGACTCAGTCACTCAGTCAGTCAGTCTGTCAGTCACTCAATCAGTCACTCTGTCAGTCAGTCACTCTGTCAGTCAGTCAGTCAGTCACCCTATCAGTCAGTCAGTCAGTCACTCTGTCAGTCAGTCTCTCAGTCAGTCTGTCAGTCAGTAAGTCAGTTTCTCTGTCAGTAAGTCATTTTGTCAGTCAGTCAGTCAGTCACTCTGTCAGTCAGTCTGTCAGTCAGTAAGTCAGTCACACTGTCCGACAGTCAGTCACTCTGTCAGTCAGTCAGTCAGAGAGTCAGTCAGTCACTCTGTCAGTCAGTCAGGCACTCTGTCAGTCAATCACTCAGTCAGTCACTCTCTCATGCAGTCAGTCACTCTGTCAGTCAGTCAGTCTGTCATTCTATCAGTCAGTCAGTCAGTCACTCAGTCAGTCATTCAGTCAGTCACTCTGTCAGTCTGTCAGTCAGTCACTCTGTCTGTCAGCCAGTCAGTCACTCAGTCAGTTAGACAGTCAGTCAGTCACTCTGTCAGTCAGTCAGTCAGTCAACCTATCAGTCAGTCAGTCAGTCAGTCAATCTGTCAGTCAGTCACTCTGTCAGTCAGTCAGTCAGTCAGTCACTCTGTCTGTCAGTCAGTCACTCTGTCAGTCAGTCTGTCAGTGACTCTGTCAGTCAGTCAGTTAGTGACTCTGTCAGTCAGTCAGTCACTTTGTCAGTCAGTCAGTCACTTTGTCAGTCAGTCACTCTCTCATGAAGTCAGTCACTCTGTCAGTCAGTCAGTCAGTCACTCTATCAGTCAGTGACTCTGTCTGTCAGTCAGTGACTCTGTCAGTCAGTCAGTCAGTCAGTCACTCTGTCAGTCAGTCAGTCAGTCAAAATGTCTGTTAGTCAGTCAGTCACTTTGTCAGTCAGTCAGTCACTCAGTCTGTCTGTCAGTCAGTCAGTCACTCTGTCTATCAGTCAGTCAGTAACTCTGTCTGTCAGTCAGTCACCCTGTCTGTCAGTCAGTCAGTCACTCTGTCAGTCAGTCAGTCACCCTATCAGTCAGTCAGTCAGTCACTCTGTCAGTCAGTCAGTCAGTCAAAATGTCTGTCAGTCAGTCAGTCACTTTGTCAGTCAGTGAGTCAGTCAGTCACTCTGTCAGTCAGTCAGTCAGTCAGTAAGTCAGTCTCTCTGTCAGTAAGTCAGTCAGTAAGTCAATCTCTCTGTCAGTTAGTCAGTCCTCTGTCAGTCAGTCACTCTGTCAGTAACTCTGTCAGTTATTCAGTCTGTCAGTCACTCTGTCAGTCACTCAGTCTCTCAGTCAGTCATTCACTCTGTCAGTCAGTCAATCAGTCAGTCAGTCAGTCACTCAGTCAGTCAGACAGTAGGTCAGTCTGTCAATCAGACTGCGAGTCTGTCAGTCTGCCAGTCACTCTGTCTGTCAGTCAGTCAGTCACTCTGTCATTCAGTCAGTCAGTCACTCTGTCAGTCAGTCAGTCACTCTATCAGTCAGTCAGTCAGTCACTCTGTCAATCAGTCTGTCAGTCAGTCAGTCACTCTGTCATTCAGTCAGTCAGTCACTCTGTCAGTCAGTCAGTCACTCTATCAGTCAGTCAGTCAGTCACTCTGTCAGTCAGTCAGTCACTCTGCCAGTCAGTCATTTAGTCAGTCACTCTGTCAGCCAGTCAGTCAGTCACTCTGTCTGTCAGCCAGTCAGTCACTCAGTCAGTTAGACAGTCAGTCAGTCACTCTGTCAGTCAGTCAGTCAGTCAACCTATCAGTCAGTCAGTCAGTCAGTCGCTCTGTCAGTCAGTCTGTCAGTCTGTCAGTCAGTCTGTCAGTCTGTCAGTCAGTCAGTCACTCTGTCTGTCAGTCAGTCACTCACTTTGTCAGTCAGTCACTCTCTCATGCAGTCAGTCACGCTGTCAGTCAGTCTGTCACCCTATCAGTCAGTCAGTCAGTCAGTCAGTCACTCTGTCAGTCACTCTGTCAGTCACTCTGTCAGTCAGTCTCTTAGTCAGTGACTTAGTCACTCAGTCAGTCAGTCTGTCAGACAGTCAGTCAGTCACTCTGTCTGTCAATCAGTCAGTCAGTCACCCTCTCAGTCAGTCAGTCAGTCAATCAGTCACTCTGTCAGTCAGTCAGTCAGTCAATCTGTCAGTCAGTCAGTCTGTCACCCTATCAGTCAGTCAGTCATTCAGTCAGTCACTCTGTCAGTCAGTCTCTCAGTCAGTGACTCAGTCACTCAGTCAGTCAGTCTGTCAGTCACTCAATCAGTCACTCTGTCAGTCAGTCACTCTGTCAGTCAGTCAGTCAGTCACCCTATCAGTCAGTCAGTCAGTCACTCTGTCAGTCAGTCTCTCAGTCAGTCTGTCAGTCAGTAAGTCAGTTTCTCTGTCAGTAAGTCATTTTGTCAGTCAGTCAGTCAGTCACTCTGTCAGTCAGTCTGTCAGTCAGTAAGTCAGTCACACTGTCCGACAGTCAGTCACTCTGTCAGTCAGTCAGTCAGAGAGTCAGTCAGTCACTCTGTCAGTCAGTCAGGCACTCTGTCAGTCAATCACTCAGTCAGTCACTCTCTCATGCAGTCAGTCACTCTGTCAGTCAGTCAGTCTGTCATTCTATCAGTCAGTCAGTCAGTCACTCAGTCAGTCATTCAGTCAGTCACTCTGTCAGTCTGTCAGTCAGTCACTCTGTCTGTCAGCCAGTCAGTCACTCAGTCAGTTAGACAGTCAGTCAGTCACTCTGTCAGTCAGTCAGTCAGTCAACCTATCAGTCAGTCAGTCAGTCAGTCAATCTGTCAGTCAGTCACTCTGTCAGTCAGTCAGTCAGTCAGTCACTCTGTCTGTCAGTCAGTCACTCTGTCAGTCAGTCTGTCAGTGACTCTGTCAGTCAGTCAGTTAGTGACTCTGTCAGTCAGTCAGTCACTTTGTCAGTCAGTCAGTCACTTTGTCAGTCAGTCACTCTCTCATGAAGTCAGTCACTCTGTCAGTCAGTCAGTCAGTCACTCTATCAGTCAGTGACTCTGTCTGTCAGTCAGTGACTCTGTCAGTCAGTCAGTCAGTCAGTCACTCTGTCAGTCAGTCAGTCAGTCAAAATGTCTGTTAGTCAGTCAGTCACTTTGTCAGTCAGTCAGTCACTCAGTCTGTCTGTCAGTCAGTCAGTCACTCTGTCTATCAGTCAGTCAGTAACTCTGTCTGTCAGTCAGTCACCCTGTCTGTCAGTCAGTCAGTCACTCTGTCAGTCAGTCAGTCACCCTATCAGTCAGTCAGTCAGTCACTCTGTCAGTCAGTCAGTCAGTCAAAATGTCTGTCAGTCAGTCAGTCACTTTGTCAGTCAGTGAGTCAGTCAGTCACTCTGTCAGTCAGTCAGTCAGTCAGTAAGTCAGTCTCTCTGTCAGTAAGTCAGTCAGTAAGTCAATCTCTCTGTCAGTTAGTCAGTCCTCTGTCAGTCAGTCACTCTGTCAGTAACTCTGTCAGTTATTCAGTCTGTCAGTCACTCTGTCAGTCACTCAGTCTCTCAGTCAGTCATTCACTCTGTCAGTCAGTCAATCAGTCAGTCAGTCAGTCACTCAGTCAGTCAGACAGTAGGTCAGTCTGTCAATCAGACTGCGAGTCTGTCAGTCTGCCAGTCACTCTGTCTGTCAGTCAGTCAGTCACTCTGTCATTCAGTCAGTCAGTCACTCTGTCAGTCAGTCAGTCACTCTATCAGTCAGTCAGTCAGTCACTCTGTCAATCAGTCAGTCAGTCAGTCAGTCACTCTGTCAGTCAGTCTGTCAGTCAGTAAGTCAGTCACACTGTCCGACAGTCAGTCACTCTGTCAGTCAGTCAGTCAGACAGTCAGTCAGTCACTCTCTCAGTCAGTCAGACAGTCAGTCAGGCACTCTGTCAGTCAATCACTCAGTCAGTCACTCTCTCATGCAGTCAGTCACTCTGTCAGTCAGTCTGTCATTCTATCAGTCAGTCAGTCAGTCACTCAGTCAGTCATTCAGTCAGTCACTCTGTCAGTCTGTCAGTCAGTCACTCTGTCTGTCAGCCAGTCAGTCACTCAGTCAGTTAGACAGTCAGTCAGTCACTCTGTCAGTCAGTCAGTCAGTCACTCTGTCAGTCAGTCAGTCAATCTGTCAGTCTGTCACTCTGTCAGTCAGTCTGTCAGTCAGTCAGTCAGTCAGTCACTCTGTCTGTCAGTCAGTCAGTCACTCTGTCAGTCAGTCTGTCAGTCAGTCATTCAGTCAGTCAGTCAGTCAGTCACTCAGTCAGTCAGACAGTAGGTCAGTCTGTCAATCAGACTGCCAGTCTGTCAGTCTGCCAGTCACTCTGTCTGTCAGTCAGTCAGTCACTCTGTCATTCAGTCAGTCAGTCACTCTGTCAGTCAGTCAGTCACTCTATCAGTCAGCCAGTCAGTCACTCTGTCAGTCAGTCAGTCAGTCAGTCACTCTGTCAGTCAGTCTGTCAGTCAGTAATTCAGTCACACTGTCCGACAGTCAGTCACTCTGTCAGTCAGTCAGTCAGACAGTCAGTCAGTCACTCTGTCAGTCTGTCAGACAGTCAGTCAGGCACTCTGTCAGTCAATCACTCAGTCAGTCACTCTATCATGCAGTCAGTCACTCTGTCAGTCAGTCAGTCTCTCATTCTATCAATCAGTCAGTCAGTCACTCAGTCAGTCATTCAGTCAGTCACTCTGTCAGTCTGTCAGTCAGTCACTCTGTCTGTCAGCCAGTCAGTCACTCAGTCAGTTAGACAGTCAGTCAGTCAGTCAGTCAGTCAACCTATCAGTCAGTCAGTCAGTCAGTCAATCTGTCAGTCAGTCACTCTGTCAGTCAGTCAGTCAGTCAGTCACTCTGTCTGTCAGTCAGTCACTCTGTCAGTCAGTCTGTCAGTCAGTCATTCAGTCAGTCACTCTGTCAGTCAGCCAGTGACTCTGTCAGTCAGTCAGTCAGTGACTCTGTCAGTCAGTCAGTCACTTTGTCAGTCAGTCAGTCACTTTGTCAGTCAGTCACTCTCTCATGAAGTCAGTCACTCTGTCAGTCAGTCAGTCAGTCACTCTATCAGTCAGTCAGTCAGTCACTCTGTCAGTCACTCTATCAGTCAGTGACTCTGTCTGTCAGTCAGTGACTCTGTCAGTCAGTCAGTGACTCTGTCAGTCAGTCAGTCAGTCAGTCACTCTGTCAGTCAGTCAGTCAGTCAAAATGTCTGTCAGTCAGTCAGTCACTTTGTCAGTCAGTCAGTCACTCAGTCTGTCTGTCAGTCGCTCTGTCTTTCAGTCAGTCAGTAACTCTGTCTGTCAGTCAGTCACCCTGTCTGTCAGTCAGTCAGTCACTCTGTCAGTCAGTCAGTCACCCTATCAGTCAGTCAGTCAGTCACTCTGTCAGTCAGTCAGTCAGTCAGTGACTCTGTCAGTCAGTCAGTCACTTTGTCAGTCAGTGAGTCAGTCAGTCACTCTGTCAGTCAGTCAGTCAGTCAAAATGTCTGTCAGTCAGTCACTCAGTCTGTCTCTCAGTCAGTCACTCAGTCTGTCTGTCAGTCAGTCACTCTGTCAGTCAGTCAAAATATCTGTCAGTCTGTCAGTCACTTTGTCAGTCAGTCAGTCAGTCACTCTGTCAGTCAGTCAAAATGTCTGTCAGTCTGTCAGTCACTTTGTCAGTCAGTCAGTCAGTCACTCTGTATGCCAGTCAGTCAGTCACTCTGTCAGTCAGTCTGTCAGTCAGTAAGTCAGTCTCTCTGGCAGTAAGTCAGTCAGTAAGTCAATCTCTCTGTCAGTTAGTCAGTCCTCTGTCAGTCAGTCACTCTGTCAGTAACTCTGTCAGTTAGTCAGTCTGTCATTCACTCGGTCAGTCACTCAGTCTCTAAGTCAGTCATTCACTCTGTCAGTCAGTCAGTCAATCAGTCAGTCAGTCAGTCACTCAGTCAGTCAGACAGTAGGTCAGTCTGTCAATTAGTCTGCCAGTCACTCTGTCTGTCAGTCAGTCAGTCACTCTGTCATTCAGTCAGTCAGTCACTCTGTCTGTCAGCCAGTCAGTCACTCAGTCAGTTAGACAGTCAGTCAGTCACTCTGTCTGTCAGTCAGTCAGTCACTTTGTCAGTCAGTCACTCTCTCATGCAGTCAGTCACGCTGTCAGTCAGTAGTCAGTCACTCTATCAGTCAGTCAGTCAGTCACTCTGTCTGTCAGTCAGTCAGTCACTCTATCAGTCATTCAGTCAGTCAGTCACTCTGTCTATCAGTCAGTCAGTAACTCTGTCTGTCAGTCAGTCAGTCACTCTGTCAGTCAGTCAGTCACTCTGTCAGTCAGTCTGTCAGTCAGTAAGTCAGTCTCTCTGTCAGTAAGTCATTCTCTCTGTCAGTAAGTCAGTCACTCTGTCAGTCAGTCAGTCACACTGTCAGTCAGTCAGTCACTCTGTCAGTCACTCAGTCAGACAGTCAGTCAGTCACTCTGTCAGTCAGTCAGTCAGTCAGTCACTCTGTCAGTCAATCACTCAGTCAGTCACTCTCTCATGCAGTCAGTCACTCTGTCAGTCAGTCAGTCTGTCATTCTATCAGTCAGTCAGTCAGTCACTCTGTCAGTCAGTCATTCAGTCACTCTGTCTGTCAGCCAGTCAGTCACTCAGTCAGATAGACAGTCAGTCAGTCACTCTGTCAGTCAGTCTGTCAGTCAGTCAGTCAGTCAGTCACTCTGTCAGTCAGTCAGTCTGTCATCCTATCAGTCAGTCAGTCAGTCAGTCAGTCAGTCACTCTGTCAGTCACTCAATCAGTCACTCTGTCAGTCAGTCAGTCAGTCAGTCACTCTGTCAGTCAGTCAGTAAGTCACCCTATCAGTCAGTCAGTCAGTCACTCTGTCAGTCAGTCTGTCAGTCAGTAAGTCAGTTTCTCTGTCAGTAAGTCATTTTGTCAGTCAGTCAGTCAGTCACTCTGTCAGTCAGTCTGTCAGTCAGTAAGTCAGTCACACTGTCCGTCAGTCAGTCACTCTGTCAGTCAGTCAGTCAGACAGTCAGTCAGTCACTCTGTCAGTCAGTCAGACAGTCAGTCAGGCACTCTGTCAGTCAATCACTCAGTCAGTCACTCTCTCATGCAGTCAGTCACTCTGTCAGTCAGTCAGTCTGTCATTCTATCAGTCAGTCAGTCGAACACTCAGTCAGTCATTCAGTCAGTCACTCTGTCAGTCTGTCAGTCAGTCACTCTGTCTGTCAGCCAGTCAGTCACTCAGTCAGTTAGACAGTCAGTCAGTCACTCTGTCAGTCAGTCAGTCAGTCAACCTATCAGTCAGTCAGTCAGTCAGTCACTCTGTCATTCAGTCACTCTGTCAGTCAGTCTGTCAGTCAGTCAGTCAGTCAGTCACTCTGTCTGTCAGTCAGTCAGTCACTCTGTCAGTCAGTCTGTCAGTCAGTCATTCAGTCACTCTATCAGTCAGTGACTCTGTCTGTCAGTCAGTGACTCTGTCAGTCAGTCAGTGACTCTGTCAGTCAGTCACTCTCTCATGAAGTCAGTCACTCTGTCAGTCAGTCAGTCACTCTATCAGTCAGTCAGTCAGTCACTCTGTCAGTCACTCTATCAGTCAGTGACTCTGTCTGTCAGTCAGTGACTCTGTCAGTCAGTCAGTGACTCTGTCAGTCAGTCAGTCACTCTGTCAGTCAGTCAGTCAGTCAAAATGTCTGTCAGTCAGTCAGTCACTTTGTCAGTCAGTCAGTCACTCAGTCTGACTGTCAGTCAGTCAGTCACTCTGTCTATTAGTCAGTCAGTAACTCTGTCTGTCAGTCAGTCACCCTGTCTGTCAGTCAGTCAGTCACTCTGTCAGTCAGTCGGTCACCCTATCAGTCAGTCAGTCAGTCACTCTGTCAGTCAGTCAGTCAGTCAGTGACTCTGTCAGTCAGTCAGTCAGTCAGTCAGTGACTCTGTCAGTCAGTCAGTCACTCTGTCAGTCAGTCTGTCAGTCAGTCACTCTGTCAGTCACTCAATCAGTCACTCTGTCAGTCAGTCAGTCAGTCAGTCCACTCTGTCAGTCAGTCAGTCAGTCACCCTATCAGTCAGTCAGTCAGTCACTCTGTCAGTCAGTCTGTCAGTCAGTAAGTCAGTCTCTCTGTCAGTAAGTCATTCTCTCTGTCAGTAAGTCAGTCACTCTGTCAGTCAGTCAGTCAGTCATCCTATCAGTCAGTCAGTCACTCTGTCAGTCAGTCAGTCAGTCATCCTATCAGTCAGTCAGTCAGTCACTCTGTCAGTCAGTCATTCAATCAGTCACTCTGTCAGTCAGTCTGTCACTCTGTCAGTCAGTCATTCAGTTAGTCACTCTGTCAGTCTGTCAGTCAGTCACTCTGTCTGTCAGCCAGTCAGTCACTCTGTCAGTCACTCAGTCAGTTAGACAGTCAGTCAGTCACTCTGTCAGTCAGTCAGTCAGTCTGTCAGTCAGTCACTCTGTCAGTCACTCAATCAGTCACTCTGTCAGTCAGTCACTCTGTCAGTCAGTCAGTCAGTCACCCTATCAGTCAGTCAGTCAGTCACTCTGTCAGTCAGTCTGTCAGTCAGTAAGTCAGTCTCTCTGTCAGTAAGTCAGTCCTCTGTCAGTCAGTCATTCACTCTGTCAGTCAGTCAGTCACACTGTCAGTCAGTCAGTCACTCTGTCAGTCACTCTGTCATTCAGTCAGTCTGTCAGTCACACTTTCAGTCAGTCTGTCAGTCAGTTACTCAGTCAGTGACTCAGTCACTCAGTCAGTCAGTCTGTCAATCACTCAATCAGTCACTCTGTCAGTCAGTCAGTCAGTCAGTCACTCTGTCAGTCAGTCAGTCAGTCACCCTATCAGTCAGTCAGTCAGTCACTCTGTCAGTCAGTCTGTCAGTCAGTCTGTCAGTCAGTAAGTCAGTTTCTCTGTCAGTAAGTCATTTTGTCAGTCAGTCAGTCAGTCACTCTGTCAGTCAGTCTGTCAGTCAGTAAGTCAGTCACACTGTCCGACAGTCAGTCACTCTGTCAGTCAGTCAGTCAGACAGTCAGTCAGTCACTCTGTCAGTCAGTCAGACAGTCAGTCAGGCACTCTGTCAGTCAATCACTCAGTCAGTCACTCTCTCATGCAGTCAGTCACTCTGTCAGTCAGTCAGTCTGTCATTCTATCACTCAGTCAGTCAGTCACTCAGTCAGTCACTCTGTCAGTCTGTCAGTCAGTCACTCTGTCTGTCAGCCAGTCAGTCACTCAGTCAGTTAGACAGTCAGTCAGTCACTCTGTCAGTCAGTCAGTCAACCTATCAGTCAGTCAGTCAGTCAGTCAATCTGTCAGTCAGTCACTCTGTCAGTCAGTCAGTCAGTCAGTCACTCTGTCTGTCAGTCAGTCACTCTGTCAGTCAGTCTGTCAGTCAGTCATTCAGTCAGTCACTCTGTCAGTCAGCCAGTGACTCTGTCAGTCAGTCAGTCAGTGACTCTGTCAGTCAGTCAGTCACTTTGTCAGTCAGTCAGTCACTTTGTCAGTCAGTCACTCTCTCATGAAGTCAGTCACTCTGTCAGTCAGTCAGTCAGTCACTCTGTCAGCCAGTTAGTCAGTCACTCTGTCTGTCAGCCAGTCAGTCACTCAGTCAGTTAGACAGTCAGTCAGTCACTCTGTCAGTCAGTCAGTCAGTCAACCTATCAGTCAGTCAGTCAGTCTGTCGCTCTGTCAGTCAGTCTGTCAGTCTGTCAGTCAGTCAGTCACTCTGTCTGTCAGTCAGTCAGTCACTTTGTCAGTCAGTCACTCTCTCATGCAGTCAGTCACGCTGTCAGTCAGTAGTCAGTCACTCTATCAGTCAGTCAGTCAGTCACTCTCTGTCAGTCAGTCAGTCACTCTATCAGTCATTCAGTCAGTCAGTCACTCTGTCTATCAGTCAGTCAATAACTCTGTCTGTCAGTCAGTCAGTCTCTCTGTCAGTCAGTCAGTCACTCTGTCAGTCAGTCTGTCACTTAGTAAGTCAGTCTCTCTGTCAGTAAGTCATTCTCTCTGTCAGTAAGTCAGTCACTCTGTCAGTCAGTCAGTCACACTGTCAGTCAGTCAGTCACTCTGTCAGTCACTCAGTCAGACAGTCAGTCAGTCACTCTGTCAGTCAGTCAGTCAGTCAGTCACTCTGTCAGTCAATCACTCAGTCAGTCACTCTCTCATGCAGTCAGTCACTCTGTCAGTCAGTCAGTCTCTCATTCTATCAGTCAGTCAGTCAGTCACTCTGTCAGTCAGTCATTCAGTCACTCTGTCTGTCAGCCAGTCAGTCACTCAGTCAGATAGACAGTCAGTCAGTCACTCTGTCAGTCAGTCTGTCAGTCAGTCAGTCAGTCAGTCACTCTGTCAGTCAGTCTGTCATCCTATCAGTCAGTCAGTCAGTCAGTCAGTCAGTCACTCTGTCAGTCACTCTGTCAGTCACTCTGTCAGTCAGTCTCTCAGTCAGTCACTCAGTCACTCAGTCAGTCAGTCTGTCAGACAGTCAGTCATTCACACTGTCAGTCAGTCAGTCACTCTGTCAGTCACTCTGTCATTTAGTCAGTCTGTCAGTCACACTTTCAGTCAGTCTGTCAGTCAGTTACTCAGTCAGTGACTCAGTCACTCAGTCAGTCAGTCTGTCAGTCACTCAATCAGTCACTCTGTCAGTCAGTCAGTCAGTCAGTCACTCTGTCAGTCAGTCAGTCAGTCACCCTATCAGTCAGTCAGTCAGTCACTCTGTCAGTCAGTCTGTCAGTCAGTCTGTCAGTCAGTAAGTCAATTTCTCTGTCAGTAAGTCATTTTGTCAGTCAGTCAGTCAGTCACTCTGTCAGTCAGTCTGTCAGTCAGTAAGTCAGTCACACTGTCCGTCAGTCAGTCACTCTGTCAGTCAGTCAGTCAGTCAACCTATCAGTCAGTCAGTCAGTCAGTCACTCTGTCAGTCAGTCACTCTGTCAGTCAGTCTGTCAGTCAGTCAGTCAGTCAGTCACTCTGTCTGTCAGTCAGTCAGTCACTCTGTCAGTCAGTCTGTCAGTCAGTCATTCAGTCACTCTATCAGTCAGTGACTCTGTCAGTCAGTCAGTCACTCTAGCAGTCAGTCAGTCAGTCACTCTGTCAGTCACTCTATCAGTCAGTGACTCTGTCTGTCAGTCAGTGACTCTGTCAGTCAGTCAGTGACTCTGTCAGTCAGTCAGTCAGTCACTCTGTCAGTCAGTCAGTCAGTCAAAATGTCTGTCAGTCAGTCAGTCTGTCTGTCAGTCAATCAGTCACTCTGTCTATCAGTCAGTCAGTAACTCTGTCTGTCAGTCAGTCACCCTGTCTGTCAGTCAGTCAGTCACTCTGTCAGTCAGTCAGTCACCCTATCAGTCAGTCAGTCAGTCACTCTGTCAGTCAGTCAGTCAGTCAGTCACTCTGTCAGTCAGTCAGTCACTCTGTCAGTCAGTCTGTCAGTCAGTCACTCTGTCAGTCACTCAATCAGTCACTCTGTCAGTCAGTCAGTCAGTCAGTCACTCTGTCAGTCAGTCAGTCAGTCACCCTATCAGTCAGTCAGTCACTCTGTCAGTCAGTCTGTCAGTCAGTAAGTCAGTCTCTCTGTCAGTAAGTCATTCTCTCTGTCAGTAAGTCAGTCACTCTGTCAGTCAGTCAGTCAGTCATCCTATCAGTCAGTCAGTCACTCTGTCAGTCAGTCAGTCAGTCATCCTATCAGTCAGTCAGTCAGTCACTCTGTCAGTCAGTCATTCAGTCAGTCACTCTGTCAGTCTGTCAGTCAGTCACTCTGTCAGTCAGTCA
>NW_026557960.1:0-53995 GCF_026930045.1 Uloborus diversus | reverse complement strand
GGAAAGGTTTGCAGACCAGTTTGGAAAAAATTCGATGAATAGTTCTTTTCTTATTCCAAGGCTCAATAGCTTTTTTAGGCTCAATTTTCGTATAAATCCCTGTATATGGGGATGAAAAATTACTTGTATACATTAATATTACATATCGTTGGAAAGGGTAGAATTTTCCGCGTTCTACGCAACTTGTTTCAATGCTCTAACTAAATTACAACGGAAGTTATTAGCGCTTTTAGCTCGAATTTTTTAGGCTTTGCTGAAATTTAGGCACTACTTTCTTCATTAAACCTATCAATAAAAAGTGAAGGAATTGTCCCACAGTTTTCTTTTTTACAATATTGGACAGAACGATATTTTTAAGTCCAGATCTGACTTGACCCTTGGTTGAAAAACTAAGCTTCTATCACCAAAGGGGAAAAAATTACAAATGGTTTTAAATCAAGGTCCAAAAATCTCATTTCCATTCAAGTAATTATTTAATGTTCTGTTAATTATTAATGTAAATTAATTATGTAGTCTCATTTAATTTCTGAAACTTATTTTATATTGTTTCTATGGTTACGCTTTTTAAATCCATCTTTTTCATTTTAACTTCTTAAGAGCATTTTAATACATCGATCGTTTGGAAGAAGAGTGCCACAATACGAAAATTTAACTTTTCTTTTCTTTCGCTTGCAGGCCTTCAAAGGACGTTATCTTTGGAAAATAATGAGTTTTTTCATCCTAACATTAACCACTGGAGAGCGCAGCAAATTTACTTTTCTTAATGCAAATTGCCTAAATAGTTCAACTTCAAACGCTTCTCCTGTAAAATTTCATTTCTTCATACTGTGACACCCTTCTTCCAAAAATAGAGATAAGTCGTCATTATTCGGAGGGGAAATTTTGCATGATGTTTTTTTTTTCTTTTATTTAAGCCTGATTGTTGAACATAAGTCACTTGACACAATTTTTATTTTTAAGGTAGACTGGGCAAAGCCAGGTCAACACAGTTAGTCACAGAATCTGCAAAAATGCAGTGAAAACTTTTTAAAATCTTCCAAGCATCTAACGCATTTATGAGTAACAAATCTATATATATATAAATGAATGTTTGTCTGTATGTCATCCATGAACTCAAAAACTACCCGGCCGATTTGGCTGAAACTTTCACCGTTTGTTATTTTTGGTACTGGGAATGTTTATAGACCAGTTTGAAAAAAATCCGATGGATAGTTCCTTTTTTATTCCAATTTAAGTCACAATCCATTGGATAAATACGAATAAAATTATCAGCTGCAGAAATTAATTCGCGTGAAAGATCTCATTGATAAGAAGTTAGCTGTTGCCATTTTTCTTGAGTTTGAACAAATAAATTCTTTCTTTATTGTTTTATGGCTTTTCATGCAACGGGGGGATTTAAAACTTTTTTTATTTGATATTTTTAGCGATTGATTGATCTTGCAAACTGCGTGAGTACAAAATTTGAGTATAGTCATGGCTTCACTTGATACGTGTTTCTATAAGACGCGATTAGACGCGTATCGAGTGAAGCCTTGGTATAGTAAGCTAATCGGGACTTTTAGACACGTGTCACATGAATTTTGAAACAAAAAAAAAAGGCGAACGATATGTGCCATTTCGAGTCGAGAGCGAAGAATTTGTATAGATTGTGCGTATTTTTGGCATTCAATATTTACAATATTGTGCGTATTTTTGACATTCCGAACGCATTTGCTGTGCAGTTTTTTTTTTTTTTTTTTGGTAGCATCGTATACCATCGGCGACTTGGCGACATCTTATAAATCATTGTCATGAAAATCAGTATAATGATGTTTTTTTTTGTTGGCGTAGCAACGCGCGTCGGGTACAGCTAGTTCAAAATAAATTTCATTTACCATTGTTTTCTGATTGATTGTTATAACCAACACAATCACAATGAGATTAAAAGAGATCATGAATAAATTAATGAGTTTTATCCTCATACCTCTATGGCCGGAGGATGTGAATCCAGCTCCACGAACGGCTGTCATTGGACGAGTGAGATTGTCTTGAGAAACAGAGGACAGTCCCGAGGAAGACGGAGCCAAGGAACGACCCCACTAAAGAACATTTTCGAAAGAAAAAGCAATTGTACAGATGAGATCCAAAAAATATATATATAAAGTAGCTTTCGTGAAAATTTAAACACAAATGTCACAATTAGAATTATCTGTCTTGTGTCCTGAATTCTTATTGGTTGGCCCTCTTTTGTATAAATACGGTGTCCACGTGGTTGTTGTCAGTTCTCTCACGACTTTCGGATGTGTTGGTGAGCTTTCTGCACTGATGAAGAGGCTCCATTGTAGCCTTTAAATAGCTATATGCTGTATTTCCTTCAAAATTTGTACTTTATTTACGTTGGTTTTTGACATTAATCATATCGTAGCACAAAGCTTATGCGATAACTCTTCATTTAATTAGAATTTGTTTTGCATCTCAGCAAAACATATTAACATTAATTATAAATTTAGTACAGAACAAGAAGTGTATCCAGAACTAAAAGAGCCTAATATCACCGTTTATCATCAATTTTTTAGCAAAAGTCATATCTTGCAAGCATTAGGCTCCAGTATACTAATTTTGTTATCCAAGTATACTTTTTAAGAGTAAAACTTTTTTTTGAAAACAAAATGAAATTTATGTGAAAATATTGAGAGTACGGACGAACCTGTCAATCTCGAACCCGCTTATCTCGAAATTTTTTAATTTCCCTGCTTTTGCAGCCAAAATTCAATGTATTTTCCATGTTTTTCTCGAAAAAAAAATCCCAAATGCCTCTGTATCTCGAATTCTAGCAAGGCTGTCATTTTCAGATTCAAAGCCCAGTCATCTTCAAAATGACTAACAACGTTCCTTGAACACAGAAACAGTAGCATTGTCTTCTAGGGCAGAGGAAAAAAGGGAGAAATGCACCCTGTCCAAGAATAGGTTGGTTTTCTAGGAAGACTAACGAAAGGATTGTCATTTCGAGCGCTTTCTTGGAAGCAGAGCAGAGGGCAGATAATGGGACAATAATGAGGTGAGAGGTGAGCTTGACAGATTTGATATGTTGGGTGAGTTTTTCAAGTTCGTGGTTAATGGCCATTATCAAATTAAAAGCCGTTTCACTTTGTTTTCTGATTTAGATTGTGTTCTGTGGTTGCTCTCTTGCTTGAAGTTGTGATTGCTTAGAAAACCCGAGATGATATGCGTGAAAAGAATGTTAAGATTCTTTCAAATGATAAAAAATGAAAATTCAAGACTTTTTGAACAGCAATCCATTAACAAATGAAATTGCTCCCAAGTTTAGTACAGCTAGCGCGCTTTCAACAATAATTAAAAACAGAATGTCTGTGGAGCAAAAGTTTCAGTCAAATAAAATAGCAATATAAAATTCGAAAATGTGCTTTTCTGGATGTGGACGAATGCGTTTTAAAACGTACACATGTGGACTGGTCAGATGTGGAACCTTTACCGATGTGGAAATTGTGGCTAGCTTAAGAGTTCATTATGGCTCTTCACATTTTAATCTTTCACAGGTATCGTCTTTAACATTTAAAATTATTTCGAAAAACCAAATCAAAAATTAAAATGTGGAAAGAGGTTTTTCAAAGAAAAATAATAAGTTTTTTTTTAAAAGTTATTAGGGAAGGGGGCTGGCAGATAAACAGACCACGGACTAATTACTGGTTAAAAGTGTTAATCCAATTTTCCATAGCTTTTAAAAATATAAGTTGCTTTTTAATTTTAAATTCATTTTTGTATAAAAACAAATAAAAATTAAATTTAAAATTGGACTACACAAGGGAATTTTAATAACTTACTCCAGTTCCACCTCGAGATGCAGTTAGCCTGGAAGTTCCTGGTACTTTAGCTGTAGGCTACATTGAAAAATTCAAGAGAACTTAAAAAAGATTCCACATTACACTACTTTAAAGATAATTTTTCATATGAATAACCTTAAACATTAAAAAAAAATTTTAATAAAGTTACTTTCAATACAGCCGAACTCGCTTACACCAAGCCCTGTTTTAACGAGAACTCGGATTTAGCAAGGAAATCAAAAACATTTGGTTGGTACAATGTTAAGCCTATGGGAACAAAACTTGCTATTAACGAGCAAACCCAGCTTAACACTAGAAAGACGGAAGCGGTCATTTTGACCGCAAACGATTTTCAAATACTCATATTTTCTGTGTTTAGTTTTCAAACTCGTTTTCTTTCATTGACTTTTCCTATTTATTATGATCTCACAAGAGTAAATTTTATTTCTTTAAACTCATTATTTCAGTTGCTATAAACATAATTTATACCTAAAAAGACTGACGCCAGTCATTTTGACCGCTTAAAGAAGTGTTATTTGTGCTTCTGGTTTTGTTCACTTTTATCTTATCAGATGTGTGTACTATGGATTATTGTTAGTTGTCAGGGTGAGTAATGTTCTTTTGGGCTTGAGTAGCACCTGCTGGTCAGGTTTAATTCTTTGGACTGTTGGGAAAATGCAAAACACCTGCTGGCTGCATGGTTTCAATTTTATGCTATCTGCACAGGGGGAAATGTTGATAAAGGTCTAACAGGGGGAAATCTTGAAAAGCATGTGACTGGACACATGAAATTATTTTGGATCTGAAAAGAAGTAGATATAAACAAGTGGATTCCAAAAATTAGTGCTGGAATTCGTTTGTGCACCAAAACATGTGATTTGCTTGAAACATTGATCTTTTTTTTCCTTCGGTGATTTTGAAGTGCTCAGTCACTTCATATGCACACAAACATTTTTTATCAGTAGCACTTGAATATAGGATTCATTGACAAGCTTATCAGTACATGCATTCCTGAAACTGTTGCAGATTTATCTAAAACATATTCTGGTTTGGATGGACAGTCTGACCTATCTGAAGAGGAATATATTCCTAATGATGAAATTGTTGCGAACATTTTTCAGACCTTAGATTTGCAGAAAAAGACTTCGTCAGAGTCAGAATTAGAAGAAACCTCGTTAATAAAAACTTATGCGCAAGATGTAGAAAGCAGTAAAAGAAAAAGGGTTTGATGCCAAAAAAAAAGAGAAAAATTCAAAAACAGAATTCCAGACTTTCTTTTATTCCCTCCAAGTCCAAATGCGGAAATAAATCTACGAACATTTGTTCTGATGACAAAAAAAATGTTTATGGCTCATATACTAACAAAGTGATAACAATGAGTACTTCTAAATACTGCAAAAGATAGTAGTGTACGATATATTGCGTACGATATATAGGTAATTTTGAAAACAAACACATGCATGGTTGGAAATAGTGACTACATGATGAGAAAAGTTCCTCTTTTTTGTACAAATTTACTCTTTCTCAATACCAATTATATAAAGCATGTGTATTTCACTTGATCGAACATAAAATTAAAAAAAAAACTGCCTGAGACTGATTTGCAGACTATATTACGATTGAAATGTTAAATCAATTTCTGACACATTGAAAAAAATCTTTTCTATGATTAAAAATCCCAAAAAGAAGAAACTTCCAATAAGTATGGCGGTCAAAATTACCGCTGCCAGTCTTTCTAGGTATATGGAAAATGCTGTCTTTCTAGAGTTAAAGCGAGCAATGTTTTTATAATTCATAAAGTGTCTGTTGATTTCCTCCTCAGAAAAGATTATTATTTTTTTGGAAAAATTCCACTAACATCTTAAATTCAACCGAAAGTTAGAGATAAGACACAAATCATGAGAACGATGGATGACAGGGCTCCTTTTTTTAAATTTGTAGAGTAGAGCAGTGGCAGATTGGTTGAAAAAATCAGCCCTGGCATTAAGAGATATAGCGGCCCCATATCTCTTATAGATATTAAATATTACCTAACGATTGGGATATCCCTTAAATATGAGGAAATGATGCTTAACTACTAAATATGTTTTATTTAAACAAAATTTAACAGATAGGAACATTTCTGCACTTTAATGGTGAACAAATTGATACAGTATTAGCTAAACCTTATTTTGGGGGAAAATTGTGATTGTGATTGTCCATTTAAGTATTTTTATAATGCCCGGAACTTGGTTGAATATTTCCGTAATGATAACACTGCATGGCTAGTATGTCCTTTTCTGCAGTCATAACAAGTAACTTAATTGCCCTGTTACATGAAACTGATCTAGCAATGTTCATGGGTGAAAGACTAGGGCCGTCTTAGAATATGATGGGTTCCTCGACACAAACATACATTACTGGGCCCTGTCATAAATATTCCCTTTTTTGTACTGCCATACCCTGACGACCCCCCAGACTCAATGCGAGGTCAAAAACCTGGTCGGGTACGAGTTTGGCAGCCCCTTATTTTTTTCAAACGCATGTATCAGTACAAAGAGAGAGAGAGAGGACTTAGCTTTATGGCTTCTGGGAGTCATTAAAGTATTAGCAATATAAACTTAATGGAAAGATAACCATTAAGTCTGAAATAGGGGTTTAGGGGAGAGGGGGAGGAAAATTTTCGAAATTTTAGTCTTAAAAACTCAATTTTAGACAGTATTTGGTGATGTTAGGGGAGCGTAGGCTCAGCGTTTCTTCTGCTGCATTTTTTCGGAAGTGGAAATCCAAAAACAGAATTTTAAATTATCTTCGAGTATATGGTATGAAGAACAGTTCCGGGGGCTCTCCTCTGAAATTAAAAAAATATATATTAGCTCTGAAAACGCCGTTTAAGAAGATCTTTGGTGATTTTAAGTCAAGATAGATTCCGAGGCCATCCACCAGAAAATTTTCAAATTGAAGTCTTAAAAGCCTTTTTTGGTCAAGTTAGGGCACCTGCAGTTAC
The DNA here is from genome assembly GCF_026930045.1 of Uloborus diversus. NCBI lineage: Eukaryota > Metazoa > Arthropoda > Arachnida > Araneae > Uloboridae > Uloborus > Uloborus diversus. Next base: position 47,188 of record NW_026557960.1, on the reverse strand, counting down.
TCGAAAGTTAAGTTTCAAAAACGAAATTTTTGCTGACCTTCAGTGACGTTAGGAAAAAGAGTTTTCAGGAGGCTCACCTTAGAAAATTTTCGAAATTGAAGCACTAAAAACGAGATTTAAAACGTTCTTCATTGATGATGCCGAAAGAGAGGAGGGGATGGGGCACTTTCCCAGAAAATTTTTGATACTGTTAAGTTAAAAACAATTTTAGACCATATTTGGGAATGTTTAAAAAAATGGGAGAGGTTCGAGTACTTTCCTCGAGCAAATTTTCGAAACTGGAATTTCATGTTATGGCGGGAAGGCTCTGACCATGTTATGGTCAGAGTACTGTTTCTGACAGACTGACATTGTTCTCTTACGAAGTTATTTAAAATTGAAGCCAAAAATTTAAATTTTACACGAACTTCGATGATATTAGGAGGGGGGAGGGAGGTTCTGGGGACCACCGGAATTCTTTCGACATTGGTTTTTATCCACTCATTTTCTTTTTAAACTGAGGGGACAGAAATCTTGAGTTTGTACAGCACACAGAATACTTTGTTGCGTCAAAAAACGGCGGTCTTTGGCCTATGATTTGATAATCTTAATAATGTAGAGTCTTTCATGCTCCTTAGTGGTATTTTAAGATCGCATTTTTTAAGATAATTTTACGGAAAAAAATATTTTGTCACTTTAATTCCAATTGTTATAAACAGGGTCACCGAGAGCAAAAGCGAATCCAGGAAAAAAATGACATATGCCAAATTTTTCACAGGCCCCCTTCTACACCTTTCACCATTAGGATATTTTACCCTCTGCGCGAGTTCAATTCCGAGCTGGGCCCCTATTCTCCAACTAAGTTGATATGACCTCACATCGGCCCTTGTTGTAAGTTGCATTTTATAACAATTGTGAATTGTCATTTATAAATAAAAGCGTCAAAGAAACCAAAAGTATTTTAACTTTTTACGACCGCTAAGGTTTCCATGTTTTTTTTTTTTAATTTATTCATTTATTTTTTATTACACCACTAAAGATATATTGGCAGCCCCAGGGTCCGACTATCTAAAAGTGAGGCCCTAGGCCCACATTAATTTGGAGGCATCTTGAAGACTATGCAGTGTTTGATTTACATTTTTAAAGCACGAATGCACTTATGTGCATTAATGAATCCCCTTTGGGCCCCCTCACAATTGTGACCAAGTAAATTCGTTACTGGCAGAATGATTAAAAATTCCCCTTTAAAGAAGTTTTGTTCCAATTAATAAGTCATAATTTTTTACTTTTTAAAAAATACATGTATTTTTCATATCGTTGCAATGCTATGTAAAAATGTGGGGCCCCTTAGGAACATGGAGCTTTAAGCCTAGGTATAGTCAGCCTGTGTAATAATCAGGCCCTGGGCAGTCCCATTTCAGAAATTCCCCCTCCCCCCTCTTGGTGACGGCCCTGCATCCCTCCACCAGCAAACTTTAGCCCATGCGTAGGAGCTGAGGCTGGGTTTTGCGAATTAGCGTTATTCTAAACGCAAAAATTTACATTTTGCTGTTAGTAGACAGGCCCGAAAGACTTTGCTGTTAGTTGATCGGCCCGAAACATGAAAGGCCCACCGGGCAAATGCCCGGTTGCCCGCCGGCTGTATCCGCCACTAGAGTAGAGGAGCATTTAAAAACGATATATTTGTTGAAGAGAATGTTATCATTTCCGAGATATTCTTCCGAGGATATTATCTAAAAGTCAAGATAGAAAAAAAAAAAAAAAAAAACTACCACCATAATGATAAATGTGATGAATTCGAAAATAGCCCTTGACATACTTCACTTCTAAAGCAGGTTTTGTACTCAATTTCAAAAATTAAACTGAAGGAGTTTTGAAGGAGTAAAATGAGGTTTTGAAGGGCTAATTGGCTGTCATTAAATGTCACAGTTTTTTTCAACATATTTGACCCCCCTTTCCCCTTTATCACAAAGTGCCACATTTCACCTAACTCCTCCTCTTGTCATGTGTCATATTTTTTATAAACATATTGTTACAATAACTGTGTGATGTCACTTTTTGTCACCCTCTCTCTCTTCCCCTTGTCACAATTTCATGAGCCCATTTCCTCCTCAAGGCATGACATCACTTGTAGATGACCCTTTTTTACTGTATCATAACTGCGATTTACTAAACAATTGTTTGTTTTTTAACACAATCACTTAATGTAGTACATCTACTTAAGTAGTTTTAAATATTTAAATAATAATTAGACAACCTGACATTTGCTGCTGAGAGTGTGGTGGAAGAAAAAACAATAATCATAAAACTTGAAAAAATAGCCAAGCACCATTTAAGCATGTTTTACTTACATGGAACACACCGCCAGCTCAGTCATTTCCTGCCGAGGACTGCAGTTTCGTGCTTATTAGCACTCATCAGCCCGGCATAGGAAAATGACTGAGCTGGAGATGGAAAAACTTCTTAAGGAAGTCAAGAGTGCGAAACAAACTGGTAGCTAATACAGGATTAGCAGACCAGACGAGTGACTGAAGCAATGGTTCGGTTCAACTCGAAGATTGAACGCGAGGCAAGGTATATTCAGTAAATTACAGCCCATTAGCCAGGGCTAAAGCAGAAATACATGGAACACACCGCCTGAAATTTATTGAATATACCTTGCCTCGTGTTCAATCTTCGAGTTGAACCAAACCATTGCTTCGGTCACTCGCCTGGTCTGCTAATCCTGTATTAGCTACCAGTTTGTTTCGCACTCTTGGCTTCCTTAAGAGGTTTTTCCATCTCCAGCTCAGTCACTTTCCTATGCCGGGCTGATGAGTGCTAATAAGCACGAAACTGCAGTCCTCGGCTGGAAATGACTGAGCTGGCGGTGTGTTCCATGTATTTCTGCTTTAGCCCTGGCTAATGGGCTGTAATTTACTGAATATACATGTTTTACTTAACTTATGAAATGTTTTAGTCTTCTAATAAAATTTTCACCTTCAACTTTTATGAATTAACAATGATCTATTTGTAAATCACATCTTCATGAAAAAAATAAATGCATGAAATTATTACATTAAAATCGCCTTTGTGACGAAGTTAGTTGTCGATCAAAGTGTTATAAGTTACTGTCATAGAAGAAGATTATGTACTCTTGAACTAAAAAAGAAGAAGTTTTGAAGGAGTTAAAACCAAAATGAAGGAGTTTGAAGGGCCCTTCAAAAAATTTCCTAAATGAAGGAGTATTGGAGGAGTTTTGAAGGAGCATACAAACCCTGTAAAGTACAGAAAAACTTCCAAACTGTTTTGAAGCCACGGATTCAAATGACCATGTTTTTCGGATCCCAAGTTCCTCGAAAACAATAACAAGAAAGAGACAATAAGACAGTTCAAATCAAATAACCAGTTTCATTGATACAGTACAGAAATGTAACAAATTAAAAAGCAAGCACGTATAATTTCTATGATTTTTTTCACAAACCCATTTTTAATCAGCACTCAGCAGTCCTTTTGCAATCGTTATAAGCGAGTTTGACTGTATAATATCTTTATGAGTCTCTCTCATCAAGTTGAACATATTTTAACTCAAGTAATTAACTTTTTTTAGATCATTAAAGTAGTTTTTTTGCATTGATAGTCATGATTTTAAATCATGAATTTTACAAAATTTTTTTACCTTAATTTTATCAAGCACTGTAGTTTCTTTTTGTAAAAAGTATTCTTCAAAAGAATAAACACTGACTAATTAGTTAGGGGGCTTTGAGATTTCTTTAGAGTCATACTTTGAATTCTTTCATAAAAGAAGTTAATTTACTTTGTGGTAATTGAAGGAAAAACTTCTATCACAATGCAACGAGTAACTCAGTTTTCATAAATTGAAATTTAGTAATGAGGCTGTATTGGCAAATGACGGTGGGATAAAAGTCAGATGACCAGATTTGACTACAAAGAAAGTAAGAAGCATTAATGAAAATGTAGTAGCTAAAATTTATGCTTTGAAGTAATTAATACAGCACATGGCAATACAACTTGCAAAATGTATTAACATGTAATGTTATAGTGTTTATGTAAAAACATACAGATAAGAATAACAAAAGTTATAATGACAATAATTAATATAATATTCAATTGTAATTAAAGACAAAGTAGTTGTTCATACAATATAAGAAATTGAATACAACAAACCAAAGGTCTTCTGCCGTAACTTGTTCTGACAGCTTGCTGAAATGCTTCATCTTCTTGAATAGCCTAGATCAATATTAAAAAGAAGTTACGAATATTTTAATGAATTATAACTGAACAAGACAAATTTTAAAATTCATTAATCACGCTGCACTGCAAACATACTTCGTATTTTGTTCCTACAGACGCATTAGCTCCGACAGACAACATATCCATTAAAGCTACATACTTAATACAGTAGAGTCTCTAAAATCCTAGTCTCAAAAGTCCGAGGTTCTGCTTAATTCGAGGTGATTTGTCGATATTTTAAAGATATATTTTTTTTACAGACAAAAAATGTTTTAATCTAAAAATTGAAATATTTTGCTATGCTTAGAACTTCCCTGACAGCATACAATAAGGTACTAAAAAGACATTGAAAGGTTCTTGTCAACAGGGTTGTTTGGTTTAAACCAATTGGTTTTTTTTTTAAAAACCATGTGGTTTTTTTTAAAAATGTTTTTTTTTTAAAGCCAAAAAAAAAAAACATTTTACAGGTTTACATTGATTTTCCCACACATATTGAAAAATGTAAAATTCCATTTATGCTAAATTCCTAGCTAAGTTGCATTGATTTTCCCACACATATTGAAAAATGTAAAATTCCATTTATGCTAAATTCCTAGCTAAGTTGCAGAGATAAATACTAAAATTGCAAAGTTGCTTCTTCAAAATGTATTACAAGCTTTAATCGAAAAAAAATATTAATATATTTTTTATTTCATATATGTGCCATAAAGCAGATTTCAGTCAACTTCCATCATTATGCTTAATTTGCATGATTAGTTAAGATTTACTAAGGATTGAATCTTTTATTGTAGATGCAATCCATTATATTGCTCACTCCTGTTGCAGGGGTGTGACATTTTTGCCCATTTATATGCACTTTCCTGGAATTTTAACTTTGACTTTCTAACTTAACTGTTTGCACCTAAAAATTAAGATTTGTTCTGCAGGTGAACACAAATAATATTTTTTGAATCAAATTTTAAAAAAATGTTTATACTTCATATTATGATACATAATAGTTCCTTATATTATAATGTAGGAAGATTAAAAGACAAATTTTTAAATACCCAGCACAAAATGCAAATGTATGTGTAAAAATTGATTGAGAAATATATAAATCGTCACATATAAACTACTCTCCATTGGGTTTTTTTTTTTTTTTTTTTTTTTTTTTTTTGGATTCTGGGTACTCAAAAGATTTTGATTGGCTATACAGCTATGCTGCTTTATGACTATTAGGTGCAGATAATTCTTAGTTTTTCCCCCCCTTTTATTCATTGGAATTGGGATTTTGGTATTTGCTTTGCCTTAGCTAACCTGTGCAGTTTATAAAAGTTACTTATTGATATTGTTTTAAAAAGAATGTCTATGCATACTAATATGTTAATCAAGTCAAACATTTCAATCAATATTTCCCCGCAGAAAGCGATTTTAATTATTTAATTTAGTTACAAGATTTTGTTCTAATCTCTTTCATTAATCAAGAAATTAGGTATAATGTGACTATTGAATAACTGTTAATTACATGGAACCTAAATTACCTTCCGAAAATTAATTGTTTTTCTCGCAAATAGTATTTAAACCAAAAGAACCCGGTTTAAACCAAAAAAACTGGTTTAAACCAAAAAAAACCGGTTTTTTTGGTGTTTTTGAAAAAAAAAAACGATTTTTTTACCAACCCTGTATGTCAATAACATGACATGAAAAATTCATCGACTGTGAGAGATTGATTAAGAGACGCCTTGGAGAGAGTAGGAAGTAGGTTAATACAAAAAATAACTTGAAACTAAAACATATTGTTTTGCCTCAAAGAACGAACAAACAGCTCTTTTGGAATACCCGACTGCAATTAAAAAGGGGAGTGCAAAACTCCACGTTGTATGAATTGTACAGTACAAATTTTTTTTTCTCCTTCTATGTATAACGTTTTTGTATTACGTGTGTTACATATGTAAGATCACACATAGACACCAAATGTCACAACAAAAATCATCAAAATTTATTCTATGACTATCAAAGGGCATTTTTTTTTTTTTTTTGGTTGCCTGCAAATTTACACACAAGTTTGAGTAGACATCAAGAAAAAACTAATCCAAACTCGTTTAGTGTTAATTAAAACAAATATTTATGTTGAAATTTGAATGATAAATTCTTCAAGGAGACAATATTTTCCTTTCATAGCATAAGGAAGTAAACGTTGCATGTCCTTATGTAGTCCAAATACTTTTTCGGATAATCGGAGTTTTCAGTAATCTGAGGTGGTGCAAGCCCAATTACCTCGAATTTTCGAAACTCTACTGTATACATTTTTAAGCATGATAGCTAAATATACCCACTGACATAAAGTTAAATAAAGGTTTTATTTTAAATTAGTTTCAAAAATGTAAAATTGTATGCGAATATATATCCAATACACCCCCCCCCCCCCCCTAAACAAACACCACTCCAACACGGGCTTTATTTTGGTTTTATAAGTGGGTTCAAGAAAAAACCGCGCGAGTCTTTTTCGGGTTCGTGGGTGGGTCGAAAATCTTGATTCCAATACATGAAACACAATGTTAACAAAAAGAATACTAACGGCTGTGTCAAGAGAAGGATGGAATTCATTGTAGCCTGAATATAAATCATCATCATCGTATGTGGATGGTTTTAAGGTTTCCATTTTGTTTACGGAACAAACATTTCGTTACCAAGGCAACCACTTTTATTAATGCTTTAAGATTATACAGTTCCTTCTGATTCGGCACTTAAGAGTGTTCTAAAATTAAATTTTATAAAATTGAAGATAACAAACAACAAAAGTTGATAAAGAATTTTACGAGAACAGCACAAACAAAAGCAGAAAAACAAAACATTTAAAAGACGAGCACCTAATTTAGTTACAGATACAGTTAAAACGAAAAATTACAGAGTTTCGTGGAGTAGCAGAGCATTAGTTGTTGCGGAAATATTTTCGATATTCGCATTCGCCAAGTTTTGCGTAGAGTCCCTTTGCATAACTAAGTCGCAACTACAGAGCTCGAATACGCTACCTTAACGGTGATTAACAGTACTACCGAAAAAGGTAAAACATTCCATTCCACGTGTTTTCTTTGGGGCTTACAGACAATTACAGACTTCAGACAATTTGTGGTGTAATGTAATTTTAGAAGAATAGAAAAGAAAGCTTCCCACAAACGCGATGAAAAATTACTGTCAATCGCAAAGCGTCACAGCAAGTTATAAGTTACGGCATTTGTTTGTTTTATCTTTTTCATCCGCCGTTAAACAGTGGCTGCAGCGCCCCCCCCCCCCTCTCTAGATTATTGGAGATGCGAATAGACTCTACGAGTATGTGTGTTAGTATCGCTTTTGGAAAGTGAAAAAATATTAAAAATTCGACTTCGGCGATAAAAAGTTCGGCGATAACAGGAAAAACTGCGTCCAAAGGGTAGTCCGTCCAAGTCTATCTCTCCATTATTTCTAACGTGCATAAAGTTATATATATTCATATAAATAAAATAAAATAAAATAAAAACACTTTTTACTTGAAAACTTCGTAAAATTCATAAGACCCAATTCGCACAAACTATAAGGGGCACTGCAGTCACCGTGTAATGGCGGAGGGAAAAGGTAAAACAAACGCATACCGTAGCGCAGAAAATACTAATAAGCGTAGTAATTTTTGTTTGTATGCATGATTCTTTTGCTTTATTCTTAAAATATTGTGGATATTCTGGTTCAAGTAGAAAGAAATGAGAATTTAAGAAGTATTACTAAACGTCAGAAATTAAAGCGAATTACGTAGTTCGTAGTTCTAAGCAGTCATTTCCACGATGTCCAATTCGATATTTATCAATTCTTGATATACATTTTCATTATGGTTTAAGACTGACAAGAATAACATTTAATGCTAGATAATTTAATTACTATATGACATTACGATTGATTCTCAAAAGAAGAAGATGATTTTTTTTTTTTTTGTCTTGTTTGGCTAGCGTTAATTGTTTTACATTTGCAGCTTCGCAACTCCAACAAACTATAGGGGTCACTGCAGCCACCGTATAATGGCTGATGAAAAAGGTAAAACAAACGCACGCCGTAGCGTAGAAAATGCTTATAAGCCTAGTAATTTTTGTTTGTATGCATAACGTTTTTGTTTTATTCTTTTTAAATTATTTTTTTAAGTCTTGTGGATATTCTGGCCCACGTAGAAAGAAATGACAATTCAAAAATCATTACTAAACGTTAGAAATTAAGGCAGATTTCGTAGTTCTTAGTTGTAAGCAGTCATTTCCTCGATGTTGAATTCGATATTTATCAATTCTTGAACGGGATTCTTTGAATCAGAGAGGAATGGGCCCCGACTGTTGATCCTTCTATTCTGCTTTTGAATTTATGATTTGCCTCATCTGTGTACGGTTATAAAACTATTTCAACGGTGTAGTTATTCAGTAGTACTTAAAAACATTCTAAACTACTGGGCTTATACATTTTTCTTTTCAGTTTTTTCGGTTTTTACACAGTAGGGTTTTTGTTTTTATTTACTATTTTTTATTTTTTTCACTTTTTTCGCACTCCCCTCGAACCTGTGTAACTGTTTCTTTTTGCGCCCTACAACCTGAGCGCCTTCTCTCTTTTTTTTGCGTCCTTGAACATGTGCGCCTTTGTTTTTTTGAGCAATCACGATTGCTTATTGCTTTCATTAGGCCGTCCTTGATGTTGTGGTTCCTTTTTCAGCTTAGACCAGGGACACCAGCACCACTCGCCCACCGGCCTCTGCAGCGCGGCTCCAAGCACTGTGTCCTGGAATCCGTTTCTCTTGGTCGGGGGCGTCCATGTCCTACATATATGCGCTCTCATACACACACACACACGCTCATACACACACAAGCCTTTACACACATACACACACGCCTACGAGCATATACACAGGTCTACGCACACACACAAGCCTACACATGCACGCAAGCGCGCCTACACATACACACACGCCTGCATACATACACACACACAACTATGCACACGTAACCGCCCAGGAGAAGGGGTAGGCTTGGGAGGACAGGAGCTGTTTCTAGAAACAATAGCCCCCAATGAGTAGGGCTCTGTCGCAATTCGTGATTGCAAAAAACATAATTTGAATTCAAAATTTCAGAATTCAAGTTAATTTTTTTTTTATTTTATTTATTTATTTATTTATTTTTTGCGTTCTCAAACCTATGCGTCCTCTTTTTTTTTGAGCAATCACGATTGCTTATTGCTTTCATTTGACCGTTGTTGGTGTTTGGTTCTTTTTTCAGCTTGGACCAGGGACACCAGCACCACCGTCCACCGGACACTGCAGGCGCGACTCCGAGCACTGCCTCCTGGGAATCCGTTTCTCCTGATCGAGGACGGCCATGTCCTACCACACACACTCTCATACACACACGCACACACAAACTCATACACACAAACACACGCTCATACACACAAGCCTTTACACACATACACACACGCCTACGTGCATACACACAGGTCTACGCACACACATAAGCCAACACATGCACGCACGCGCGCCTACACATACACACACGCCTGCACACACACACACAACTAACTATACACACGTAACCGCCCAGGAGGAGGGGTAGGCTTTGGGGGGGGGCAGGAGCTGTTTCTAGAAACAATAGCCCCCAATGAGTAGGGCCCCGTAGCAACTCGTGATTGCGAAAAACATAACTTGAATTCAAAATTTCAGAATTCAAATTAATTATCTTTTTTTTTTTTTTTTTGAACAATCACGATTGCTTATTGTTCTCACTTGACTGTTTTGATGTCCTTTGATTTTATTTTCCCACCGCCACCCTCTGCACCATCGCCGTCGACCGGATCCTCACGATGCTGCTCCTATAGTGATAGCCGTCTCCAGGTTGCATCCATGTCCTACACGCACGACGCGCATACATACACAACTACACACACACACACACGCATACACACACACACAGAAACACTACACACACATACACCTACACACAGGGGCGGACTGGCTGACTTTGGCTCAGTCGGCAAAAGAGTATTTTGTCCGACCTCTGTAAATTAAAAAAGTTGAATTAACCAGTACCGGATCTCGATTCTTCGGAGCCGAGCAAAGACATTAAACTATCGCTATAGTTCCTATTTCCCTTTAAGTTTCTAAATCAAGTTTTAAAGTTTAAAAAAAAGAAAATTGTGAAACGTAAAATAAAGCTAACATTGACACTTTTTATGTGCCTTCAAAGGATACTAATGTAAAAAGTCTGAAAAGGCACATCTTTAGGCTTCTATACAGACAACATAGGAAGGACACGAGGAAAGGGAAGAATCAGGTAAATTTCCCCGGAAGTTTTTCGAAATTGGTTGATCTGTATAGGCATAAGGCGAAAAGAATTGTGAGAAGGGTAGAGTTCCCTTCCTAGCGATATTTTCAAAGTTGATGTCAAAAAGCGTAATTTTACAATTTTCGGTAACGTTGAAAACAGGAAAAAGAAATTGTTCCCCCACGATTTTGTTTTCTTAACTTTTTTTTTTTTTCAAAATTGAAGTCTATTTCTGGTTATCTTTGTTTACAATAGAATGTCAAGGGCTCTTGTCAAAAATTCTCCAAAATGGGAAATTTTAGAAGTACAATTTTAGGTTACCCTTGGTAAAATTAATGGAGCAGGGAAGCATCGGGAGCTCTCTGCAAAAACGTTCCGATTTTGAACTACTAAAAAACGAAAAACTATCATTGGTCACGTTTGAGAGAGGAGGAGGCTCAGTGATCTCATTTGGAAGCATTTAAAAACTTAAGTACACTCTACCCAATTTTAAACTGCATTTAGTTACTATAGGGAATCCGGTGACTCTCCTTCTTAATTTTTCAACATTGAAATTTTAAAAACATAATCTTCTAATGCGTTTGAAAACATTAAAAGGAATGGGGACAGGTTTCTCAAGTGTTTTCCCCCAGATCTTTTAGGAGAACGCTGTGCCCTTCCGCTTTTAAGCTAACTTTTAAGCCTTAACTTGATCATCCCTCCTTGCCCCTTAAAAGTTTAGACAAAACTGCACAAAAGGTAAAGATTCACATAAGCCTGTCCTTGAAACGTCACTCTTTCGTTTCAATAACATATCACAAGAATCTGATTAGAATATATCTGAATATTTTATTACCTTTAAAACTAAACATCAAAAAGCTTTTTAATATTTTAAAAATAATTACTATGGAAAACACTTAAACATTGTATGTACCTAGAAAACCAAAAAGTAAAAGAAGCACCTTTTGTGTTTTACAAAACTTCTCTAAACAGTACAATTTTATCTGAAAGCGCACTGCCTTTTTTTTTTGTCTGGAGGAAACACTGGTTCCCTCAGGGCATTTTTTCTGAAACTGAAATCAATTTTTGGCTATAGTGCTTATAAAAGGGCTACGGAGCTCTCCCACGAAATTTTCAAAATGTGAAATTTTAGGCTATCTTTAGTGACTTTAAGGGAACGGCGAAGGTTCGAAGACTTTGTCTGGCAATTTTTCGATATTTAAATCTGAAAAACACAATTGTGGGCCTTGATGTAAGAACCAAGAACTAAGTAAGTCTAGACTTACTCATTTTTGGTAAGACCAACAAATAACACCAGTGTCCGGTAAAAAGGCTAATATTTTTCCCACATCATTTACCAGAAAGCAGAGGTCTGATCTTGCATTTGGTTCCCGTTGTAGCACCAATCGAAACTTCTATACTATCGGCCACACGCAAAAATGAATTAAAAAAAAAAGTTTGGACTGAACTGGTTCTTGCATCAAAGTCTTCAACTGTAGACTTAAGGCTAGGATCGTCGGTGACTTTTAGACTACAGAGGGACCTCATATCTGAAAGACCTTAGGAACCCCGTTAAGCATAAATCTGGCCCTGATTACAACCGAGGACTAATTTATCAAAAAGGAACATATCCAGTTTCCAAAATCGTTCAAGAGGTGAAAAACGAATTAAGGTAATAGCAAAGTAATTTTATCAACTTCTCTGGGTACGAAATGTTTTTGTAAATATATATATATATATATATATATATATATATATATATATATATATATATATATATATATATATATATATATATATATAGCCAAAAAAAAAGGGACTTATCGCAAAAAAAAAAAAAAAAAACACAACAAGGAGTTATCGCCATCTTAATTTTGGATATGTGCCCTTTTGAACGAAAACCTGAATGTTGAAAAATTCCAATTTCAACAAAACTCTAGTATTTCACCTTCTCATATTCTCTTATCGAAGTACACGAAACTAAAAGCAGTGGATAAAAATTTGAGGATTTTTGACATGTGTTCCTTTGGAAATAAAAGTCTCCGTACTACATATTCTTTCAGAATATGTCCCCTTTTGTTCAAAATAAAACGTGCAGAGGACGGATTTGTTACCTTTTGATCAAAAAGCCACACTTTACCCTTAAATAAAACAGGATTTTCCACGATCGGATTTGATAAAGGTAGTCTGAAAGATTTAGAAAATAACATAAAATGAATTTTTCAAAAAATTTGACATGTCCCCTTTTGATAAATTACTCCTCAACTAATGTAGCTCAAAAAAAAAAAAAAAAAAAGAAAAGAAAGAAAGAAAGAAAGAAACCTGAAACCTTGGAAGAAAGCACCCCGGAACTCAGTCCTAAATCCGCCTGGATTCGGGAGCTCTCTCGAAGTCGAAATTTTGTTCTGTTTCAGATTCAGTTTATGGTAGTCCAGATTTGCTTTAGCTTTCCCGTATGCGATTCGGAGATGAAAATACTCGTATAGAGATAATTTACAATAGAGCAATGAAATGTATTGCCAACTGATAGCATTAAATTGAATCTGTCACAACCAGTGAATACCAGGGGCCTGCATAGAAATTTTGGGGCACGTCACAAATGACTTTTACGGCCCCCCCCCCCTATCTTGTTTACCCCCTACGTCCCTACATATATTTCACCTCTCATTCAAAAAATCTCGGACCTTCTTCAGGATTGGAACCGGACCAGCAGCTGTCCCGTTTCTTCCCCCCCCCCTGTGTATGCCCCTGCTCGTGCTTATGTATCAACACCCCAAAGCATGATACACACATTTATAGCAGTGACGGGGCCGCTTTGTCTAATGGTGCAAGTCCCTTCAATATTTTTGTTAGCAGAAAGTACAAATACGAGTTTTTAGCCCGCTTTTTTCGTCCCGGGCTCTTTTCCAGGCCGCGTCGGACCCCAATTTCTCTGGCCCCCTCCCGTTTCCTCGATGTGGAAACCCCTGGCCCCCAGAGTTCTAAAAACTAGGGAGAAAGTTGATAAAAGAGAGGAAAGCGTTTGTACGTGGCAAACTTCGGCTATTTTACTTTGGTCCCTGCTTAGGGTGAAAAAAAAATAAACCTGTTTCCAAACGCTTTTTTTTTACATAGATTAAACGAATTACATGTTTTTCTTTATTTATTTTTTAATGACACTCTAAAAAATGTTAGGTGTGAATTTAAATGTATTAAGTTCAATGAAAAAAAATGTTTGAAGTGGCCCACCGGGCGGTTGGCCCAATCGGGGATCCCCGACTAGCCGACCTGAACAGTCCGCCCGTGCCTACACACATACACACACGCATACATACAAACACCTACACATACACACACACACAAACATACACACATACATACACACAATAACGCATTCATGCATACATACAGACACCTACACATACACACACACACAAACATACAAACACACAAAAACAAACACACACATACACACAACTACACACACATCCATGCTTGCACACAGACACAAACACATATGCCTACACACACATACACATACCCCCCCCTACACACATTCATATACACAACTACCCACACACTTATACCAGCACACAGACACAAACACACATGCCTACACACACATACACATACCCTCTACACACAAACACACATACCCCCCACACACAAACACAAACGCCACATACCCACACATATTGCGAAAAACATAATTTGAATTCAAGATGCCAAAAATTCAAATTAATATTTTTTTTTTTTTTTTTTTTGTGCAATCACGATTGCTTATTGCTTTCATTTGACTGTTTTGATGTCCTATCATTTTATTTTCCCGCCAGCACCCTCTGCAGCATCACCGTCGACCGGCTACTCACGATGCTGCTCCTCTAGCGAAAACTGTCTCCAGGTTGCATCCATATCCTACACACACGCCCATACATACACAACTACACACACGCACACACAGACATACACACAGGGGCGGATCTAGAGGGGGGCCATGGGGGCCATGGCCCCTCCCAAAGCCTTGTGATTGTAGGAATTTTTTTAAGAAAAAAGAGAAAAAAAAATATTATGAGAAGATAACAAAATTTAACACATGTGTTATACTGAAAAAGAAGCATAGGCCTTAATTGGGAGATAAATTATGTCCCTACCCTCAAAACAAAACTTATTTCCAAAATTTTTCTCCATCTTTTACATCATTTCTTGATTCCAACTACAGACACTTGGACGATCACTAAATGCTGCGGTTCTCAGAGTATACCTATTGTTTACAAGACCAAAGAGAGCCTAAATTTTCGTTTTTATGGCTTTAATTTCGAAACTAGGAGGAGAACCCCTTTTCCCATACCCTTTCACAAATGCCTTGATATGTAGTAAAAAAATTGCATTTTAAGTATTTGGCAAAAATGTCAACGGAAACTAGCTTATCCAGCCCTTATCAGTTGACTTGCTTAAAAGCAACTTAAATGAAATTTTTTGGGAGTTCAACTACAAACGATCTTTGATAGGACCCTTTCCCTCCCTAGTTTATATCGTGATAATAGCTTTAAAAGAAGGTTTTTGGAGGAGCTCACGAATCTTCCATCCCTTTCTAAAATATGTATAAAAATAGTTAAAAATGGAATTTTTAGAGCCTCAAATGCAAAATATTTCCAGAAATGAAGGATTCTAAGCACCTTCACTCTTCCTGAAATGTAAGCAAACATTACCTAAAGGTGCATTTTTATGATGGATAGCTGAAGAGCTAGAAGAGCATCCCTCCTCTTCTAACTTCTCGATGTATAATGACAGAGTATTTTGGTTTCTCAGCTTTATTTTCAAAAAATATTTTGGAGCCAGCACCTGAAAGCCGACCTTTCTCGGTACATCATCAAAAATAGACAAAATGCGTTTTTAGTTTCCTAATTTTCAAAAATTACACGGTAATTTAAATTTTGAAACATTTTCAAGGGAGATTCCGAAATCCACCCCCTCACCTAATGTCCCGATACCCCGAAAATTAAGTTTTTAAAACTTCATTTTAATAAAATTTCTGGGGATTTCGGAGTTTGTTCAAAAATTTCGGATGGCCCCTCCCAAAACAATCGGCTGGATCCGCCACTGCATACACACACACAAACACATACACACACACACTCTTTCTCTCTCGTGATTGCGAAAAACACAATTTGAATTCCAGAACTCAAAATTCAAATAAATTTTTGTTTTATTTTATTTATTTATTTATTATTATATTTTTTTTTAGCGCCCTTGATACTGACTGCCTCCGTTTTTTTCCCCCGCACTCTCAACCCTAAACGCCTGAGCGCCTTTTTTTTTTTTTTTTTTGCGCCCTGGAACCATTTTTTTTTTCATTGTATTTCATTTCTGCCTTTGAACGTTTGCGCTTTCGTTTTCTTTTCTTTGTACCCTCCCCTCGAACCTGTGCGCATGTTTCTTTCTTGTGTATGTGTGTGTGGGTGTGTATGTGTGCGTGCATGTGTGTGTGTGCGCGTGTGTGTGTACGCGTGTGTGTGTACGCGTGTGTGTATGCGTGTGTGTGTGTATGTGTGTGTATGTATGCGTGTGCATATGTTTGTGTGTAGTTGTGTGTATGTATGCGTGTGTGTGTGCGTTTAGGATATGGACGCAACCTGGGGACGATTTTCGCTAGAGGAGCAGCATCGTGAGGCCGGTCGACGGTGGTGCTGCAGAGGGAGAGGGGGGGGAATGAAAATAAAATCATAGGACATCAAAACAGTCAAATGAAAGCAATAAGCAATGTGATTGCACAAATAATAATAATAATAATAATAACTAGTTGACAACGCACAACAACGACATTTGAACTGAATTATAATGTTAGGGATGTGAAAGTGACGGAGAATTGGACCGTCCTGTCTAGTGGTCAGAGGAGTCTGATTGCGATGGGGTAGTCACGGGTTCGAATCCCGGCTCGGGCATAGACGTACTTTCTCTCTCCTATCCTTGTCCTTCCTTTGTGTGAATGCGTTTTTATGCTGTGAATGGTTGCATACCTACAAACGGGTCCTTGTGGCATGTGTGTACTGTAGAAGTCGGTCTGGACTTCGCACCAAATACAGTACAGTGAGGTTGTTTCCTTCAGTCAAAAGTAGTACTTTTTGTCACTGAAATTGATAGAATAAGCAAATAAAATAACATGGACTCAGAAAATACTTTCATTTTCCCAACAGTTATTTTTTTAAAATGTCCGATTCTTGAAACAAGGCATGGTCTTTATGACGTCACAAATGATGCACTATGGCGCATCTTTCTACCGCATTTCCACGTTATGATAATCAAGAAGCGAATTACAATTGCGCTCTACGCTTGCTATCAACCATATCGTTGCCAATACACGTGAGTAAAGATGCGAATTAAATATTTTGGACCATGAATGGCAACACTAAATGGCATTTCATCACTTGTGATGTCATCGGCAGAAACGTTAAACCATGAAAGCGCACCGATTTAAGATTTTTTTTTTAAATATTAAACTTAAAGAAATTATTTTTAAAAAGGTCAGATTCTACGTTTTTAAACATGCTCTTTCAGAAAAAATTACTTTTCAAATTTTGAAACGACTCCATTGGAAAAGTCAGGCAGCGCATCCAAAATTGTCAGTCTAGCTGGCACAAGACAACAACAACAACAATTTATTATTACGCAAACCTGTAAAAAAATATCTGAAACTAAAAAAGGTTTAAACAAATAATTTTCGTGCAAGGTAACTTTTTGCATTATAAAAATTTCCCATTCATTTCCTCATTCACGAAAATGTTTTTAATACAAATAATTATCTTTTGAACCATTGCACAATGAAATGAATCGTAGCCACATTTGTTGTCAGTTAAACAATGATTCTCATGAATAATTCAGTGTCAGAAACAAAATCTGAATAATTAACAAATTTAATGCACAAAATGTTTGTCCTTTTCCCAACTTATTGCTTCAGACCGATTGGATGATCTCTTAAAAATTCTAACATAATTATGAAAGTTTCGGCTAATAGTATACATACAGACGAAAACTGACGTTACAACGTGAGTCAATGGCATTGTGTATATTAAGGGATCACAATACCTTTCAAAAAATTTTTTAAAATTTAAGTAAATTTTATATTTTTTTGGAACCATAACATGCATACTTATTTCTTAATCAATAATTTATTTTTAAAATTTAAAAACATTGCCTACTTTTTTTAAAAATTCAAAAAATTAAGAAAAATTTCAATTTTTTAAAATCCCAAAGGTTTTTTTATTTTTGCACTATTTTGAAAAAAGTTTTTTGCTAAAGGTTCACTATAATCATCTTTAAAAATCTGTGCATTCATTTGCTTATGAGTTTATTAGAAAATTTTCTGTGATTAATTATGTAAAAAATCAAAGTTTTTTCTAAAAATATTTGTTTTTTAAAGGTTTAACATGCTCTAAACGTATGAGTAATTTATAAAATGCTTATCCAATGCACAGTTTTGTCAAATGTGTTACCCCAATTGCAAAAAGTATTACTTTAAAGCTGTATCTTTAATAGAAAAAAATCCTTATAGGGATTCTAATGACATCAAAACACAAAAAAAACCATCATAGAGAAAAAGCAATTTAAAGTTTTTCTTTTGCATAAGAACACATAGCGAGCATGGCCTAAAACCACTCATAACTTTTTAAATATTTGAACTAAAGCAATGAAACTTTTTTCCTGTGTTCAGAATAGTTTTTAGTTTTGAAATAAGCAATAAAAATTTTTTTTGATCGTTTCATCATTTTAGAGATACTGTAACCCCTTAAGCTTTTTAAGTGTTCCTGTGAGTCATATGGGCTTAAAAGGGCTTTTTGGTCATTTAGTCCCTTCAACTTCCATCACTTCCGCTGTCTAATGCTTCTGAATCTGATGTTTCTTGAACAGTGGAGGTTGAGGAGAATAAGATTTGAATGTCAACTCGTGAATTCTTCAAAATAGAAATCAGTAACCGAAAAATCAACATCATTCAGTGTATTGATTAGATGTGGATCAGAATGCTTAACCAATTGTAATGCACTGTCAAAAATGAAACGCTCAATTTTGACGATTCGGCAATCCTCGAGCACTATTTCGTTATTTTCGACGATCCTTTCGTCACCGAATCACGTGATATTTGACGAAACCAGAAATCTCAAATTTTTGACGAAATTATTTCGTCCCAATTTCGTCATATTGCAGTGCATTCTGGGAATTTTCGTTTCAGTCTTGTACTTGGTCGGTAAATTATCTTACGGAAATTATCCTACAGGATTCATAAAAAAGGTTAGTATTTATTGAAATTTGTATGTGTAATGTGCCTTCTTTTATGTATTGTTACATTTTTGTTTAGTGTTGTGTTTATTGTTGTATTTAAAACACATTAAAATTGAAAACGAACGGTTCGATTAGGTTTAGAATTCTGTGTGTTGTTAACTTTGAGTCACCTCCACGTTAGGCTTAGCTAGCGTTATTTTTTTTTATTTGAAAAAGAGAATATTGGTTTGTTGACATTTATTTCCAAAAACGTACTTCCTTTATTTCGTTAAAAAAATTACAAACATGACTAAAGAATTTGTACGAATTTAAACTTACAAAAAAAAAAAAAAAACACTCCACCGTAGCTAAACTAACACAGATGATATACAGCGCTTTTATAAATGGCATAGAACTTTGAAGCTTTTAATTTCAACGTGGAATATATTACATGGTTATGTGTTTTCATTCTTCTCCATGAATTTTACAAAAATAATTCTGTTAAGCGAAGTGTATTTTTTAGTTTAATAGTTCAAATTTGTTTCATTCCGCATTTTTATTTCCCTAAAAAAATACTATGTACCAATCCCCCAGTAAGTATTGATATTTTTTCTTCTTCCTCTCTACATTTTGTTTTTTTCAATATAATAATTTATACAGTAGTTCCCAAAAGTGTTCGCAAACTTATCATTCTCAATGAAATATTGCTATACCCATTAGTAAAAATTAATATTTTGAAATGGGTAAACAATATTACAAAACTTCATGAAATATTTAAGTAGCAAAATAAAATTGATTTTGAAGAAATTAATAATCAAAAAGTATCAAGAACTTTATAACACAAAAGTGTTCGTAGAAAATATTTTAAAATAATTGTTTAGCAATCTTTGAATAAAATCGATGAAACTCGAGGAAAAAAAAAGCGCTTGATGCAATAAAAAATAAATGCAAACCGTTTATATCAGCTTTTGGATCCGAAATGATACCGTCTTTTATTTTGTTAAGCTCGTAGACAAGACTTTTAAATGCTTATCCCATGTTGTTTATATAATCTCTTTCCCTGCAGCAGATGTTTCTAGCAATAAGTGCTTATGTTCATTATCTGTGGAGCCTTTTTTTTACTTGCATAAAACATGAAGTAAAGTAAATATCAATTTAATGCAAATCATTTTAAGATAGAGAAAATATTAATTTCCATAAAGAACTCAATCTTTGTGCTTGATATTTCAGCAGAATATTTTCAATATTTTTAAAAAATTTTCCGCAAATTAAAATTAATTATTGAAAGTAGAGTTTTAATGTTTAACCTCGATTTAAAAAGAAAAGATAGTATAGCAGCATGTTTGAAAATTGTAATAACAATAATAAGCATTTTTTGTTTATTTTCTCACTTCATACACTAAATTTATAGGTTTTTCTATGTCAATTTGTGTTACATGATTTGTCATAATTATGAATTTTTCCATTATACATAGTTTCTACAGCTAAAATAAATGCAGCATTAATTTTATTGCCATATTTGCCGCCTGAAGGTATTGTCAACAAAAAGTGAGAAATCCCGGTCTACATTAAATCAGACTAAGAAGCATTTTATAGATGAACTTCCAATAAATCCAAATTTTTTGCTGGAGCTGTGATTTTGCTGGATACAAAGTAAAATGTCTGAAAATTTAACCGAACTTCAATTGAAAAATTGAAAGGATAATGAAAATATATGAAAAATTAAAAGGATAATGAAAATATATGAAAAATTAAAAGGATAATGAAAATATATGAAAAATTAAAAGGATAATGAAAATATATGATAAGAAGTAACAAGCTTTGCTTGTTTGCACCACACTGGTCCCTATTTTCATTATAAATCTTTGGAAAAAAAAATCCATTGATATCAGTCAGTTAGTTCTCAAGACACAAACAAACAAGGAAATGCACTTTGTTATTGGGTTTCCCCTATCTTTGGCAGCTCTTCTCCCTTGGCGTTTTTTTTTTATTTACTGCGTGAAAATTGCATATTTTAAAAATCAAATATGCTTAGTTAAAAGGTGATACTCCCTTCGTCTCCGTCCCAAACTAGTAAGTAGAGGTACGTTTGAATATTTTTGTACTAGTAATTGATTCTGATGATTTTATGATTTTGTTCGAATATTTTTTAAAGATTTCAAGGTACTATACTATCAATTAAAAATTTTACTTGGCAAGCATTCCCTCTTAAAATTATTACCAGCTGAGTTAAAAAAATCCGAAGTACACACGCCCTTAAGCTACGCCCCATTTTGTAAGTACTCTACCCGCAGTATAGCAGAAAAATCAGTTTTTTTTCCTACTAAATCCCTATCCATCAGCTAGAAGGTAGCTTTATGTAATTATTAGTTA
Organism: Uloborus diversus; assembly: GCF_026930045.1. Taxonomy (NCBI): domain Eukaryota; kingdom Metazoa; phylum Arthropoda; class Arachnida; order Araneae; family Uloboridae; genus Uloborus; species Uloborus diversus. Next base: position 26,093 of record NW_026557960.1, on the reverse strand, counting down.
ACTTATGAAATGGAGCTTGGCTTCGAGTGTTGGAGCCCTGGGTTTTTGACTCGAATTTGATAAAGGTTTAAGGAGGTAAAGCTCGGTAAGTAAATGTTATTTATTGATAACATAGCACAATAAAATCTCTGAAAAAAGTGCAAATAAAATCATAATCACCAGTTTCAGTACTACTTAATTCATAAGTACTTTATTGGAACTAATTTGAGTAGGGGGAGAGAGTACTTCAGAAAACATTCGTGAAGAAAACGGAACACGAAAATCGAAAAAAAAAAAAAAAAAAGAAAAAACGGTGTATTTTGGCTATTGGTTAAAATAAAAAATAAATTTAAAAACAAAAATCACAGATCAACAATTTTCGCACTTTTGATTTTTTTATAGCTCAAAAAAATGAAAATTCACGATTTGATGTGCAAAAGAATTAACTCGTTTAATGGCTAAATAATGCTGATTCTCGATAAATTGAAGAAACTCTAATTCTAGAATATTATTCAGAAATTAGTTTCAGAAACTAACTGAGAGTCTATCTGCCTAAATAAAAATTTTGTTCATCCGCTGTAAAAATAACTCATTCTTGCAATCTGCTGGAAAAAAAGCTGTCAGCATTAAAATCATCATATATTTTGAAAAATATGAAAATTAAATCAGATGCTTTTCAAAGTCACAAGCGAATCGTAGCTTTTTAACTTAAGGAAAAAAAAACTCAGATTTTGAAAGATATCGTGAAAACATGTTTTATTTCAGAAATAAACTGATGAATTTAATCGTAAAACTTTCCTCGAAATAGAAAAAAGATCCATGTGCATGAGGGCATACACCCATGGACTTAAACCTTTACTTATTATGTTATATATTCTCTTTTTAAAACTTTTTTTAGGATGGATCCAACATCACGGAGATAATTGGAACAAGGACAGACGAAGACTTTTTCATAATTATAACAATATTCTAAATGTTCGTATATTGTACATTGATTTCATGTTACACATGTTTGGAAATAAAAATAAAAACTTAGGGATGAAAAGCAAAGGTATATTTTTATAATTATTTAACAAACATTACACTAAATTAATTTTACCGAAAGATTTTTTTCACATCTGCATTTTTTTTAAGATTTATATTTTCAAATACCTTTTGCAATTTTGGCAGAGAATTGTTTTCAAACTATGAAATGCATGCAATAATAAAATTCCTGTATTAAAAAACAGGAATTTTATTATTGCATGCATTTCATGTGGTCAAATAAACATTCTACATACAAGCAAAATTAATAAAACAAATAATTAGAAAAAGAAAAAGGTAAGCTTTTTCTTAAGATTATCTAATTTTATTTTCTGTATCTAATTTTAGAACAAATATGTACTAACTTAAAGTTGTCCAATTTATTGTACTTTTTCTTTGAAATTTGTGGTATAAGTTGGATAAAAATCTTTTTTTTTTTTTTTCTGGAATTTTTCATGTGATGCAAAGAAAAACTTCTCAGCAATTTTCTCCCAAGCATATATCGATCTAACTGTGCATAAAAGTGGCACATGATTTATTTTTCCAGAACCCAATGTCTGCTGAGGAAGTAGCACTTTTATATTCCCAGTAGGGGCAGGGCGATGTAGGAATTTCAACATCGTGATGCATCGCCGTCCTTACATCGCGATATAGCGATGTACTTCAAACAGTTTGAAATATTCTTTCCGCTTTAGGGGCACCCCCCTCTCCAATTAGGGGAGTTTTCCTTACAAAAATCAAGGCTTTTATCAGATCTTTTTCTAATTTGGCACATAGGTTCTTTAATCACATGGGGTAGTACCCCATATGAATACTACCCCATAGGAAACCATCCTATGTGGATTTCCAGCATCAAAGGATATCTGGGCCGAATCTGGAAAAGATCCGACGAAAACTGGATTTTAATAAGGAAAACTCCTATGGGGTTTGCCACACATAGCGGGGCGAAAACTACACTATGAGAATGCCGAAACATCAAAAGACAAATGTAAAAAATTTGGAACAGATCAGACAAACTGGGTTCTTTTAAGACCCCCCCCCCCCACACACACACACGTGGTTTCCCACTCCATAGCGGGACGAAGACGGGAATTTCCGGGCGTCAAAGGATATCTGTGACAATTTTGGAAAAGGCATGATAAAACTGTTTTTTTTGTAAGAAAAACCCTCATTTGGTGGTTGTCCCCCATAGCGGGGCGAAAACCACCCTATGAGAATTCCTGAGCATCAATGAACGAACCTCTATGCCAAATTTTGGAAAGATCCGACAAAAAATAATTTTTTTTCAAGAAAAACCCCATCGGGGTTGCCCCGCCCATACATTGACGAATGCTAACCTCCGTGAATTCCTGAGCATCAAAAAACCTCTATGGCAAATTTAGAAAAGATCGGAAATTTTTTTTTTATATAAGGAGAACACCCAATGCGGTTTTGCTCCCCCCCCCCCCCCATCATGGAGGGTTGAAAACTACCATGTGTGAATTCCCGAGCATCAGAGGACCTCTGTGTTCCAAATTTGGAAAAGATATGATAAAAACTGTTTTTCTATAAGAACCCCTCCCGTATGGGGGTTGCCCCCCATAGCGGAAAGAAAACCACCCTATCAGAATTCCTGAGCATCAAATAACGAAACTCTGCCAAATTCGGAAAGATCCAACAAAAACTGGATTTTTTGTAGGAAAACTACCATAGGGGTTGCCCTCCCCCCATAGAAGACCGAAAACTACCCTGCGTGAATCCCCGTGCATCAAAGAGCCTATGTGTCAAATTTTGGAAAGATCCGACAAAAATTGGATTTTTTCAAAGAACCCCCCCCCCCCATCGCCCCCCCTCCCCTTATAAAGTGATGAAAACTACCCTGCGTGATTCTTGAGCATCTAAGAACCTCTGTGGCAAATTTAAAAAAGATCGGACAAAAACTTTTTTTTTAATATGGAGAAACCCCAATGTGGGGTTGTCTGTCCCCCCTCACCCCCCACATAGAATGACATAAACGACCTTGTGTGAATTCCCGAGCCTCCAATAACGAACCTCTGTGCCAAATTTGGAAAATATCCGACAAAAATTAGATTTTTTGAAGGAAAACCCCCATTATGGGGGGGGGGGTTGATTAGATATCATGGGGAGTTTAATCTGCAATGATTTGTTTTACCTTTTTTAAGAAGTTGTTTGTTTGCATTTTTACATAAATGAAAATTCGCTTGACATATTTTATGTGCCTCTTTTTTTTAACAATTACTTGTCTTTTTTTTGATGGGGGGGAGGGGGCTGCAGGCCCGTTGTTTCAATTTTTTCCCAAATATGACAAAGAGTCTGTACTCAATAAATATTTTACAGAAAACGAACTAAAACAACGGCCAGTCATGTATAAAAACATGAATGTTCAAAAATCAAGACGGGAGGGGGGGTCAATTGACCCCCTGACCTCGTAAATGACGGGCCTGTGAAAGTGACTATACGTAATAAAGTGGGAAACTATGGTGGTAAGATTCTGAAGTTAGGATTTGATCACACGCACACGAATCTTATAAAATACAGTCGAACCTCGTTATAACGAACTTAAAGGGACCATTAAAATCGATTATTATAAAAAGTTGGTTCGCTTTATCCAAAAAACAATAAACAATAAGACAAAGATTGCAAAAAAGTTCATTTCAGCAGTTATTTGTTTTAAGCGTGTTCGAATTAACGAGGTTCGACTGTATTCTCAAAAAAAAAAAAAAAAAGTGCTCAAAGAAAGAAAAAAAAGAAATTTCTTAAAAATTTACGAAATTAACGTCCTTATATATGACGAAATTAATTTGACGAAATTAATGCTCTCAAAACTACGAAAATGATTGTTAATTTGACAAAACTAGAATGAAGAAATATTTCGTTATATTTGACGAAATTCGCATCCTCAAACCACTAACAAAAGCAGTTTCTTCAATTTGACGAAATGTTCGCTCGGAGCATATCCCTGGAAGTGGTTTCGTCAAAAACGAAAAAAATTTCGTCAAATTTGAAAGTCCATTTCTGAGAGTGTGGAAATGGAAATGTGTCGACAGATTGGTGTAGTAGTGGTGGTTATACACTGATCTCTTAAGTCGAAAAGCGCAGGTTCAAACTAGGGCTGTCATTGGGAGGCAAGGCCCTACCTTTTAAAATCGGGAAAATTCTGGGGAAAAGTCCCAAAAGCTCCTTTCTATAACATCAACAAATATCCTCTTTAATTGCATTTTAGGAGCTTTAATTTCTGAAAACTTGTGGTGGAGAATATCGAAATACATCCCACAACCACATTTTTAGGGCTTCTAGTTTCGAAAAATTTACGTGAGAGAGTTCCAAACTTCCATTTCTTCCTCCAACGTTATAAAATACAGCCAAAAATTGCAATTTTAGGATTTTAATGTCCGAAAATTTCCTGGGTAAGATTCCGAAACTCGCCTTTCTCTAATATTACTAAAGGCGAGGCGGTCTGAAACTGCGTTATCAGAACTTCAATTTCAAAACATTTGAGGGAAATGTTCCAAATTCCGTTCTTTCTTGTAACGTCATCAAAGATGCCTCACAATTGCGTTTTCAGGACTGAAATTTAAAAAAAATTTCCGGGGGGAAATCCGCCGAATCCCCTCCACCTGATATTGTAAAAGATTGGTTAAAGTTATGTATTTGAAAAATCAGTTCCAAAAAATTACTGTGTAAAAGTTTTTGTACTCCATCCCTTCTCCTAGTAACCGGAAAAGGTTTGTAAATGCGTTTTTAACACTTATAGCTTGAAACATTTCAGTGGAGAGCCCCCAAACTTACCCTTTTCCTGGCGTTACCAAAAATAGTGTAAAGTTGTTTTTCTTTTTGGAACTTCTAGTTTTAAAATTTCGAGGGAGACGATTCACATCCTTTCTCCTAACTTCATTACAGATGGAATACAATTGCGTATTTTAAAACTTCAACTCTGACATTTTTCCGGAGAGAGCCTCGAACTACCTTTTCCGAAACCACGGCGAAAAAAAATCAGGAACGTTCCTGAAAATAATGGACAGTTGGCGTGCCTAATTTCTGCCAATAACATATCTGGCAAAATACAGATTTTTTTTTTTTTTTTTTAAAGTCAGTAACTTTCCGGAAATCAACCTGGAATCTTCCTGAAAAGTCAGGAAGCTTTGAAAAAAATTTAGATACATTTATAGTTACTGCTTGGTACTTTTCTGATTTATCAGAAAGGTTCTTTTTAAACTTGAGAAAATATGGCCGAAACTAAGACAGAATTGCAAAAAAGTGCAGACCAGTTAATTTGCCTACAACCACTACAAAGCTGCAGCATCCACTATCCAGAGACAGCATTTTGCCCTTGTTTAGGGCTCATTCAATCAAGACGGGTCATAACAAAACTACAAACGAAACCCGGAATAAAGAAAATGAACATATCTTCTCACCGGTATAGCAAAAAATATTCTTCACAACAGCGCAATGCCTGCATGAATGCAACTTGTAGCAAATCAAGAAACTTTTCAAAAATAAGCGATTTTCACAAGAAACTGGGGAAATCCTTGAACATTGCTGGAAAATAATCGCTGACTCTTCGGAATTTTCTTATAGTGTATCATCGAACATGGTATTAAATTACGTTTTGGAAACTTCTATTTTGAAAAAATTCTGGGATTGCCTTGATTCCGAACTTTTCCTCTAACATTATCAAAGATAGTCTACCACTGCACTGTAAAAAAATTTGTGTCACCTTACGTCATAAAATCGGTGGCAGCTTAGCTGCCTCTACTAAGGCCCCTATATATACGAGCCGACGCATCAGCTTAAGATCAGCCTTTTTGGATCGGAGCGCGTTTTTGAGTGGTTGCCTTTTCTGGCAAGTTATCGCGTTTGGTGATTGTTCACTGTGAGTAATTATATTAGCGGCACGTGAATTGTTTATTAAGTAAAATATTATTTTCGGCAAATTTGGCGAAATCCAAAACTTTGCTGTGTTAACCCTAGTAGTGCAACAATGAAAATCCGATCCAAAAAGGCTTAACTTAAGCTGATGCATCGGCCTATCTATATAGCGGCTCTATATAGCGGCTCTAATAGCCTCTACTGCTCTGGAGCAACTTAATTGATATAACTGGTGTTAAGTCACATATCGTTTGTGGAAGGTTACACCACGGTAATGTAACCATAGCGTAACGTCCCAGTCATTTCTGCGTAAGGTTGCACCAGAATTTTCTGTATCCTTAAAGAGAATTCACTTGAAAGGTTACAATTCAGCAAAAATTAAGCTTTTATCTGACTTTCTTGAACGGGTATTCAATTTCAATTGTAAGTAGACTAAAACTTCGAGTCAACTCTTCGATGGTTTAAATTATCCAGATATATTAAATAACACTGATCAACAACGTTTCTGCTCCTCATTAAGTAACTTGTGACTTTTGTATTTTAGGAGGTGCTTCCATCACGCACAGATTTTTAAAAAATCCAAAATCTTCAAAATATCAATTTAATGACATTAATTCAATACATGAACAATATTTTTGTCATTTACCATTTTGTAAAGAATCACAAAGCTTAAAACTATTATAAAACACAAAAAAATGTATATTGTTTAAAAAGTTGTAGAAGAATGGAAGAGATTTTTGATGAAAAAAAATACAGTCGAGTCCCGACTTACGCGAGGGATGCGTTCCAAGACCCTTCGCGTAAGTTGAAATTTCGCGTTGTGGATAAGGGTACACATATAGAATGTAAAAAATAAATGGAAAATGAGGAGTAATTATTTGTATTAGCGATGTTCAGACTAGTACGGTGTGGGAACTTCCGCCCTCACCGATGCCAAAGGGATGAAGGTCCATTCACGAAAACACCGCGATCGATTCAATTCGGAAAATTTTCATGTTGCGGGTGAAGAATTCACGTTAGGAATAAAAATCTTTACCGGGGGAAAAAATCGCGTTATAGCCATTTCGCGTAAGTCGGATCGCGTTGTAGCGGGAGTCGACTGTAATAATACTCGTAAAACATTTCCTAAATTTCATTCCTTATGCAGCTGTAAATGCCTTAACTGCGGATGCTCTATTATTGGCACTAACACAAACTGAAATAAGATATAATATTCTAATAAGATTCCAACAGGTACAGGGGCGGATCCAGACTATGGATTTGGGAGGGGAACTTTTCTAGGAAGTGTGTTTATGGGGAGGGGATATGATATTACTCATTAAAAAATAGCCATAAATATTGAATTTTACAACGTATCTACTGCTTCTTAATGCTTCTTATTAAAAATATTTATTCATTACAAATTCTAAAAGTACAATTCTTAAATAATTATTTTAAAAAGTTTGCTCATTCTTCTATTTGTATGTGCTTAAAGGAAATAATATTTGCAGCAGTGGCTCAACCACAAAAAGTTTTAGAGGGGCACTTTTAAAATTTTACCATCTGATAGGGGGGGGTCCGGGGGCCCTCCCCCGTAAAAAAAATGTTGATATTTTAGTCTTAAGAACGCAGTTTTAGACGGTCTCTGGTGATGTTATGAAAAAGAAAGGTTCCGGGGCCGTCTGCGGAAATTAAAGTTTTAAAAACGCGATTATAGGCGATATTTGTTGACGGTAGGGTAAGAGATGGGATTTTTTGGGAGGTCTGCCTCCGATCGATTTTTTGTAAAATATATTTAATCGAAAATCCCTGCGCTAAATTTTTCGAAATTGGATTTCCAAAAACGCAGTTACAGACTAACTTTGACAATGCTTCGAGCAGTACGGTTCTGGGGCTTTTCCCAAAAATTATTTCGAAATTGAAGTCCTAGAAAACGAAGTTTTTAAGCTATATTCGGTGATAAAGGATTTAAACGCTCTCCCCATTAAATTTTTCAAAATTGTAATATTTTAATGCTCAGACTTTCTACAGGAGCATTCGGACCCTTGTCCGGAATTTTTTTCGTTATTGATATCTTAAAAAAATGACTGTAGACCATATTTGGTAACGTCAGGGGTTTGGCAATTTTTCAAAGTTGAAGCTCCAAGAAAGCAATCTTAAACGATTCTCGATGTTATTAGAATGCGAGGTGAGGTGTTAGGTAGTTCTCCCCTTTAAAATTTTCAAAATTGAAGTCCTGAAAACAAGATTTGAGAAACGCTTTAAAGGTATTGGTGGAGGAAACGGACTTCCGAAGTATAGCATTATGAAGACTTTCTTATTTTTAAACCGACTAAAAAAAGGCGACTGTTCCCAAGGTATACGTTCTATTTTTCTCTTTAATTATAAAAAATGTTTTACAAAAACCTTCTACTCGGCCTTCTGGGGAATCACGGGTCCTGTCGCCCTGTGCCCCCCCCCCCCCTCTACCTCTGATTGCGCCACTGAATTGCAGAAGCTTTAAATATAATGATCAACCCTTCACCAAATAAATGCAAAAGACAGATTAAACAGGTTTGTGTTCAAAGAGGCTTATTTTGAAAGATTACTGGAAAACAGATACAAAAATTAAGTACAGAAATTTGGGAGACTCAAAATGGCCCTAAAGTGTGTAAATTGAACTACGACTGGAAAGCTGTATTGTACCATATCGATGAGTCTTAAAAAATTAGTACGATGAAAAATATTTACTCAGTCTCCGAACTCGAATTTTTTTGTAGTTAACGTCCCGTAGTCTTATAATATAGCATAACTTGTAAACAGTGACGAAAGCATTTTTTTTTTTTTTTTGTATTTTTCTACAATATAACTATCTTCACATTCCTGCAGTGCCGGATTTTCGATTTTTTAGAACTGGAGCAAATTGCATTATAATAGAGGACTAGTTGGTGCAGTTATAACTTATTAAAAGTTTTCCCTATTATGAGTTCCCTCTAAGCTATGTTAACTAACACCAAAAGTAAATCCTTTAAGTGTCAACTACAGGTGGTTTTTTCTTACTCTGTTTCCAGCACAGTTTTAGGTTTACTTAAGATTTTTTTGTTTTGGAGAAAGACATTCCCAGTTCCCCTCTTTGAGTCCGCTTTTCAATTATCCCCTCGCTTTTCTCTGCTCCTTTCTTCCCAAGTTCAATTTTTATAAAACAGAAGAATTTTCTTGCACTCTGTTCTAAAAATTTTTAGGAACACGTGGGATTTTTGGTGAGAGGAGAACAATGCTCCAGTTCCCCTGCTTGGATCCGCTTTTGCTCTTGTCTAATCGCTTTTCCTGGAGCCTTTTGTTAAGTTCTAAAAAACGGAACATTTTTCCTGTACTCTGTTTTCTGAACAGTTTAAGGATCACTTGGGTTTTTTTTATTTTTTTATTTTTTAATGCAGGTAAGAGGGGAACATTCCTCAGTTCTCCTTTTTAGATCCGCTTTTGCAATTCTCTCGTCGTTTTTTCATGCGCCTTTCTTCAAGCTAAAGTTCTATATAACAGGAGAATTTCGCTTTACTATGTTGTGAAAAAATTTAAGTACACATGAGAGTTTAGAGGAAGGGGAACGTTCCCCCCAGTTCCCCTCCAGGGATCCGCCTCTGCTATTGTTTGATCGAATTTTCTGGAGCTTTTCCTCAAGTTTAAGTTCTATAAAACAGAAGAACTTTCTTTGGTGTGAAAATTTTTAGCTATATATGGGGTTTTTGAGGGAAGGAGAACGTTCCCCCAGTTCCCCTCCATGGATCCGCTTCTGTTGTTGCCTAATTGCTTTTCCTGGTGCCTTAGTTCACGTTCAAAAAAATTTAAACATTTTCCTGTACTCTGTTTTTTGAACAGCTTTAGGCACACTTGTTTTTTTTTTTCTTTTCTTTTCTTTTCAGGTGTGTATGTGGGGGGGGGGGGGACATACCAGCTCCTCTCCTCTTAGATCCGCTTTAGAAATTCTCTCTCACTTTTTCTGACGCCTTTCTTAAAGTTTTGAAAAACGCAATTATTTTCCCGTACTCTCTTTCGAAAAATTTTAGGTACGCTTGGGATTTTGGAGGGGAAACGTTCCCCCGGTTCCCCTCCCGTGGATCCGCGCCTGAACAGGTATCCCGAGCATATCAGGAGTAAACCGTCTTTGATATCCCGCTTCAATTGCAAAAAATCCTGGTGGAAGCGCTACCCAGGCTCGTCGCTCATAGCTCCCATACTTTCAGGGGGAAAATGTTCATTGATATTGAGCATCCTAATGTTTTTTAACATGTCTAATTAATTTTTGATAGTTAACACTTCTCTTATTTCCTAAGAACTGTGTCACAACATTTTTAAAATCAATCCATGCTGTTTTTCCTAAATCACTTAAACTACCTTCAAAATTTTGGTCCCTCATAAGATTTCTTATCTGTGAGTCAATGAAAATTCCCTCCTTAGTTTTTCAATAAATGAGTAATGGGAACTGTTGCTGCAAATATTGAAATCCCCACACCCTTCTTTATCCATTGTTTTAACGAAATTCTTAATCAATCCCAACTTTATGTGTAAAAGTGAGGGAATATTTTTTTTAAAATCAAGTAGAGGAATGTTTTGCATATTTTTTTTTTCATCTGCAATATATTGTTTTCACTCTAGTCATTTCTTTTTGATATAATGTACATCTATTGCCAATTGTAATGCTCCAATAATGGCGCCAGTAGTCAATTTCATGAAAGAATATCTTCATATTTTCGTAGAATTCTTTCAATATGCAAGAATAAGCTATGGGAACTTGTGGCAGAGCATTTCCACGCGCCGAAAGACAAATTGTAAACTTGCAACTGCTATATGATAGCATATATAATACAAAACTTATAAATGAAATTTTTCAAAATTGGAGGATGATAGAAATTTTTTTCAAACATATTCTGTTTCAGCACCTTGAAATCTATAAGAAACACCCAAAGTACATTGAGAAACAGAAAATTCATCAACATTTGTTTTTCAGTGTAATCAAGTAATAGTTTCTTTCTCTACGTTTTAAATTGAAATTACAAAAACTAATTGGGGTGGTTTCCTTCAGTCAAAGGTACTACTTTTAGTCACTGAAATGGATAGAATGAGCAAAAAAAAAAAAAAAAAAAATAACATGGACCCAAAAAAAATTTTAAATTATTTTTTTAAATGTCCGATTTTTCAAACACGACGTGGTCTTTATGACGTCACAAATGACGCACTTTGCCACATCTTTCTACTACGTTCCTACGTTATGATAATCAAGCAGCGAATTAAAATTGCGCTCTACGCTTGCTACCAACCATATCGTTGCCAATACACGTGAGTAAAGATCCAAATTAAATATTTTGGACCCTGAATGGCAACACTGAATGGCATTTCAGCATTTGTGATGTCATCGGCAGAAGAGTTAAACGATGAAAGAGCACCGATTTAAGTAATTTTTAAAAAATATTAAACTTAAAAAAATTATTTAAAAAATGGTCAGATTTTATGTTTTTAAGCATGTTCTTTCCGAAAAAAATACTTTTAAAATTTTGGAAACGACCCCATTACAATACTTGAAGTTTCGTTATAACAGTATAAAAAAAAATAAAATCATCCTTCCCTTCTTTGCAGCTCTTGCTGTTAATTATTCGTTTATTCAACACTTATTAAGATCATGCTTTTTCACCAACCAATCTACACCAATTATTTATTTATTTTAATGTACAAACAAGACGTTTTTATTGCACTAAGAGAGGAAATAACCTGAGTGGTGTCCGAACGTACAACGCACGAACGCGAACCTAATAGACAGATCGTAAAGCAGCAAGAGCTTTTACCGCTCGGCCGCACCAAAGGCCCGTTTTCGTGTCGCTGATAAGAGTTCACCTGCTCTGAGCCGATTCTGATCTTCACGCATGTGCTTTGAATCCTACAGAAACCAAATTGTTCCTCCAACAATTTGAGTTTTTAAAACAATGACACTACACACTTCAGAATTCGTGAAACGTCACACCCATTAATACTGGTGACCTTAAACATTTGTTTTTACAGTTATCTTTATTACTAATAATAAAGCTGAAAGTCTCTGTCTGTCAGGATCTCTGTGACGCGCATAGCGCCTAGATCGTTCGGCCGATTTTCAGAAAATTTGACACAGAATTAGTTTGTAGCATGGGAGTGTGTACCTCGAAGCGATTTTTTGAAAATTCGATTTTGTTCTTTTTCTATTCCCATTTTAAGAACATTTTACCGAGCAAAATTATCATAAGATGGACGAGTAAATTACCAAGCTATCATAACGTGGAATCGTAACGTGGGCAAGCCAATTGGCGAGAAATTCATCATACATTATTTGTAAATATACAGGCGAACCAAGAGACCTTTTAATTTTCTACTACGGGCAAAGCCGTGCGGGTGCCTTTAGTCTTCTTTACTAATAATAAAGCTGAAAGTCGCTCTGTCTGCATGTCCGGAGGATGTCTGGATATCTGTGACGCGCATAGCACCTAAACCGTTCGGCCGATTTTCATGAAATTTGGCACAAAGTTAGTTTGTAGCATGGGGGTGTGCACCTCGAAGCTGTTTTTCGAAAATTCGATGTGGTTCTTTTTCTATTCCAATTTTAAGAACAAAAATATCATAAGATGGACGAGTAAATTACGAAATTATCATAACGTGGAACCGTAACATGGGCACAAGCCAATTGGCGAGATACGAAATTATCATAACGTGGAATCGTAAGATGGGTTCAAGCCAATCGGCGAGAAAATTCACCATACATTATTTGTAAATATACAGGCGAACCAAAAGACCTTTTAATTTTTCTATTACGGGCAAAGCCGTGCGGGTACCACTAGTAGTACCACTAGTAGTCTTCTTATAAAACATAAGAGGTGAAATTTTGGAAAATCGAGCATTTGCCAAAGTATAACATGATTTTCAAAAACAGTATCCAAACTCTTCTTAATTTTAAGCTAAAACGCCTTTCAGCCATCTTTGACGTCACCCACAATTCACGACCAATGTATAAAATATTTTATTCATGTTGCACTAAACAAAAACATTTTCATCCAAAGGTTTCTAATGCATTTCCATTAATGCAAATTGTGCATAGACGGAAAGTAAATGGAAATGCCTCTCCTTCAAGCCAAAGCGAGGCTGTAGAAATGTATTCTAAAGAAACGTGGAGCCAGAAATATATTAAACCGCTGATGAAAAATTCATGAACATGTTGAATCGATTATAGTAACATTGAAAGGTGTGAGGAATTTGTAGTTATGGAATGAAAATCACTTTTATACATTTCTTTTAAATAATGGAAGGAAAATACCGCAAATGTTTTTAAGAGTTATATTTTAAGGAATTGTATAACTTTGAAATCAAACAGAACTGTCATTGTAAAGTTGTAGTTTTTCAGTTTTGTCGTTTTTGAAAGACCTTGAGGAGAAATTTGAAAACTTTGAAGTGTGGATTTTCAGTTATTGTGGAGTAAATCAGAGGGGTATTGTCGCACCCAGGATAAATGCCGCACCCCGCACCCCTTGTATTTCTTGCAATTATTGATAGCAGTGATGTTCCCATCAATTTTTCTGAGGGTATACTCCTAGTAATCCATTACGCACAATATGTGTATGCGATCATATGCATAATCTTTACTAATAATAAAGCTGAAAGTCTCTCTGTCCGGATCTCTCTCTCTCTGTCAGGATCTCTGTGAGGCGCATAGCGCTTAGACCGTTCTGCCGATTTTCATGAAATTTGGCACAAAGTTAGTCTGTAGCATGGGGGTGTGCATCTCGAAGCGATTTTTCGAAAATTCGATGTGGTTATTTTTCTATTCCAATTTTAAGAACAAAAATATCATAAGATGGACGAGTAAATTACGAAATTATCATAACGTGGAACCGTAACATGGGCACAAGCCAATTGGCGAGATACGAAATTATCATAACGTGGAACCGTAACATGGGTACAATTTAATGGCGAGAAAATTCACCATACATTTTTTGTAAATACACAGGCGAACCAAAAGACCTTTTAATTACGGGCAAAGCCGTGCGGGTAGCACTAGTTACTAATAATAAAGCTGAAAATATCTCTGTCCGCATCTCTCTCTGTCTGACAGGCTCTCTGTGACGCGCATAGCGCCTAGACCGTTCGGCCGATTTTCATGGAATTTGGCACAAAGTTAGTTTGTAGCATGGGGGTGTGCACCTCGAAGCGATTTTTCGAAAATTTAATGTGGTTCTTTTTCTATTCCAATTTTAAGAACAAAAATATCATAAGATGGACGAGTAAATTACGAAATTATCATAACGTGGAACCGTAACATGGGCACAAGCCAATTGGCGAGATACGAAATTATCATAACGTGGAATCGTAAGATGGGTTCAAGCCAATCGGCGAGAAAATTCACCATACATTATTTGTAAATATACAGGCGAACCAAAAGACCTTTTAATTTTTCTATTACGGGCAAAGCCGTGCGGGTACCACTAGTAGTACCAAAGATAATAGAACTAGTGAAGATTGGACACTCGACGACCGGTTTTTACGCATGGCAAGGAAAACAAGCGTAAGTAGAATGAAAACTGGTGCTTGAAAAAAACTGACATTCAGAGCTATAGCCGCCAAGTTGAACTGGAGATTCTTGGAATTGGCGCAAAGGTTACAACACTAAGAATTCTTAGAAAAAGTGGGGAGAAAGGACGGGGATACTAACCACCGGTTTCAGTTCCCGCGACAATGATAACAAAACCTAATTGATTCCAGATTTCCTACGGAATCTTGAAACTCAATTTACATCCTCTTCCCATTCTTTTGAAAATCTATTTAACGGGACGCTGATTAAGCGGCGATGTGTTCTTCATAATGCCATAGAAAGTCTAAAGTACAAATACGTTTGGAGTGGGCTGTCAAAAACTAAAACTAAACAAAATAATTTTTCTACACGCCCCTTTAATTCCAACGCTTTTTCTTATTAATGCTTTAAGTTTTTGCGAACGAACAAAAAAAAAAAAAAAAAGAAAAAAATATGATGTTGTGAACTACTAAGAATTTTTTAATTTTAAGTTCAAATTTTTTCTTCTTGATCAAATCAAACTGTGCCAAAAAAAAAAAGATGCAGTAATAGATCAAATATCAAAATATATTTTAAACAAAAATCTTTACTCACGTGTATTGGCAACGATATGGCTGATGGCAAGCATAGAGCGCAATTTTAATTCGCTTCTTGATTATCACAACGTGGAAACGTTGTGAAAGATGCGGCAAACTGCATCATTTGTGACGCCATTAAAACCACGCCTTGTTTGAAAAATCGGACATTTAAAAAAAATAATTAAAAAATAAGTGTTGGGAAAATGAAAGTATTTTCTGGGTCCAAGTTATAGTTTTTGCTTATTCTATCGATTTCAGTGACTACAAGTACTACTTTTGACTGAAGGAAACCACCCCATTTGTTTGTGAAAATTAAATAACCACGTCAAACAGACTGAATTGCAGATTACTGCAGACTCGTGTTTCGGCGTTACAATGGACGGCTTTCTCAATGCAAAAGAAATGAGCTTTTGGTTGAAAAGACACCCGACAAAAGAAACCTAACCATTTCTCCGATGTTTTTTCAAACATAAGCTCATTTCTTTTGCATTGAAAAGGACATTCATTTGTAACGCCGAAACACGTATCTGCAGTAATCTGCAAAGTGTGCTATTTGGCGTTGTTATTTCTCATTTTACTTTTTGCACATAAGTATTTATTTGACTTATAGTTCGTTTTTTTTAACCCAATTAATATACAAAGTAAAAGAAAAATAAATTGAAATAGAAGAGATCTAAAAATTCAAGAAAGTTACATTAAGATTTAAAATGAATCAGTTTTGTAGACATTTTTTTTTTTAACGAGAAATAAATTTTTAGGTAAACACGCATTTGTCTGTGTGTCTTTTAACCCAATCTCTTCTGGATTAGGAATGTCTCAGGTCGAAACTAGCGACCCTTTATACTAAGAGATGCGACACAGACTGAAATAGCGTTTCTGCGCATACTTCCGAGTCGAAAAAACCGTCCAACTCGAATTGGCGAGGGCATCCGCACCTGGCGTGTTATCGCTTGTTTGGCGCAGAGCGGCCAGTTTCACGCGGTCAAGAATGAATATTCCACGCTTAATTTTGCCGTTTATGTATTATATCGTGTTTTTTTTTTTTCTTTTCTTTTCAAGGATTGATATATTTGGGACAAGTGGTATCTCACAATATTGCTCTTTAGTCCTTCGAAATAAATCTTCGGCTGGGCTGGATTTACCTATAAGCTAAACAAGCTATAGCTTAGCCCCCCGCCCCCGTTTTATTGGGGCCCCTTACTCCCGACAAATTGCATGATTCGATCCTTAAAAAAATTGAAAAGTACTTAAAAAGGCAGTAACCTAAGGCATTTAATTACAATAGACAAGTAATCTGCTCAATAAATTTAATTAAGAGAGTAGTTAAATCTAAAACAGCTGAACTTGAATTTTTTTTGCCATACATTTTGCTTTGATACAGACTAATGAATGAAATATATTTTAAACACTACGCAAATCAAATCTTGTTAAAGGTTTATAAAAAAATTTAATAATAATATTGAGGCAAACCTAACATGGTAGCGCTGCTTAGCCTTCACAATGTTGCGAGGTTATGTTTACGACCCCAAACATAGAACTTTTTATACATGTATTAAACACATTTAACATATTAAAAATTCATTAATATCAATATATGATATTTTAAATAAATTTCAGTGATAAATTCAGTTTCAACTATTTTTTTTTACAGGAACATTTTGAATTCAAGCACATTAGCTTTTAATATCGTATAAGGAAAAAATCCGTAGAACTGAATTACAACGAAAATCGTTTCTTCGCTCAATTAAAATTTCATTCTGTAAAAGAATAATTGAGTGCATTATTTGTGCAAGTCATTTCAAAAAATTTCTACTAAAAAAAATCATTTTTCATTTTTTTTTACAAATTTTTACTTAGTAAAAAATTATTATAGGATTTTAATTGGTAATAAAACTAATTATGGCAGTGATAATACTAAAAGTTTAAAATGCGCTGACGATAACGATGTGCTTCCATCGGGAATCGAACCGACGCCCTCCCAACCTCCAAGCGCGTCCCTTAACCACCATGCTACATTCCCTCGAAAATTGAAGGACTGAGTAATGTTCATATACGATACTGCAAGCATCGTGTTTCCAAAAATAAATATCGAAATTATCAGATATCATGATAATTTTAAAATAAACGTCGGATTTATATCTAATATAGCAGCAAACCCTGCGAAAACAAGAGGAAATAAAAAGAACTAAAATGTTTTTAGAATATAGAAGCCAATTGATTCAAAAGTTCAAGCTAACAGATTTAAAAATTTTAAAAAAAGGTCAAACGTACACTTTCTAATGAATTTAAAGCAACAACTTTATTGTATAAATCACGTAAAACAGAACCCTTCAATTATCCAGCTTTGTTTGTTTGTAAATACTAACTTTTTAACATTGAGTACAGTAACCTGATTGGCGCGTGTTTAAATATCGAATGTCGCCAAAGCATGCTTTTTTCATGAATCGGAAAATCCAGCATTAAAACTAATATTACAGGAAAGAAAACACTATGAATTTCGAAAGAAAGTAAGTTAACACATTAAAGTACATCTTAAATGTACTGGTTTGCCATCAAAGTCGAAAATATCACTTAGGATACAAAAAACAAAACCTTGAACGTAAGCCTGGCAAAACAAAACAATTTTTCATAAATTCCTGGGGAAATTTTCTAGTTAGTGAAGGCAAGATATAGGTAACCAACACGTCAAAGAATGTAAAACCAAAAATTAAATTGCATAGTTTTCCGTATTTTAAAAGGAATCCACCTTTTTTCTTTGAGCGCGTGTTGCGCGCAATGCAAATCCTATGGACGGGAACTTGAGCGTTGGACGGTTTTTGTCAGTGACCAATCAGCGCGCAGTACGCCTGTGTCGCATCTCTCAGTATAAAGGGTCGCTAGTCGAAACTGGTCTCGTTGGATATCGAACATCCAGAGAAAGCCATTCCGCTTTGGGCTTTCAACATCCAGTCTTGAGAATATCATGAACCCTGTATGTCCCGAGGACACCAAGGAGTAAGCATTAAAATTACCAATCGTTACGCGCCACAAGTGGCGAGCGGAGGTTGGCGAACAAAACGAGCAGGGAGTGGAGCCCCCTAGTACAAAATTAACAGGAGTGAGAATTTAAAAAATAATTGTAAATTCATTCAATCTAACGAATTTGTCGCCCACTTCACAGTGAAAATTGAAGGGAAATCTTGCGAGATAAAAAATTTTAAGTAATGTAGTCGATGACTGAGAAGTTTTTTAAACCTTATCAACTTCTGCAAAATAGTGCAGCGAAGAGGAGAGCAAGCGGGGGGATCATCCCGGGCGCCAAAATATGAGACGGCTCCATAAATTATGGGTTTCCTGATATAATAATGGTATACCTGTGTATAATAATATAGTTTACATTTGAGAAATTTGTGAAAGTAATCTTTGTAAACAGTGGCGTAAATAGGGATTGGCCGGAGTAACTCTCTCCAGGGGCGCAACAGCGAACGGGATGGAAATTTCAAAACGTTATTCCCAAAAAAATTTTGATTTTTTAAAACTATTTCATAGACTTTTTTTTAGAAAAAATAGTAAAAATAGAACTAAGGGAGTGTGGGGGTTAGTTTGAGACCCTGCTCATTGGATTTCTTGTTTCTACTAATGGTTTTTATCGCGGCCGTAATTTGAATTCAAGACCTCAAAATTCAAATGAATGCCAGGAAGAGTGTTTCGAATTTCTATACTTTGTTACAAAAGATGGCTTGCTTTGGCATTTTTCGCACTTTACGACTTCAATTTGAAAAATTTCCTTCGCTTAGAATTACGATTTCGTGAAATTTGAAAGGAAAACACACGCACACGTATGTACATGAATTGCGTAAATGTTAATTAATTTGTTGATAAATCTAATTTGGAAAAACATATTTTTAAGTTTAAAATTTCAGTTAACATTTTGAAAAATTTCATGTCACGCAACCCCGTAATTGTGGATGAAACCTACTTTTTTTTTTCTTTTTAATCACAAGACTTTCAAAACTATTTTCATAATTCTATACTTACGCTTGCTAACATTAACTCCATACCGAACTGCCTTGCATTCAAATTTCAAAGGATTGAGTTCATCTTCAGGGTGTAAATCAGTATTTCAAAGTGCAGTAGCCGTTTGCGTGAAATCTTCCCGCGTTTGTCCACAGCTTTGCTTATCTGCCTCATTGTCACCAATTTTTCTTTGTTATCTCCTATTATTGTCCTTTCTCCTTCGCAGCCGAAGACAGCGCAGAAGCAGGGGCAGAAGAGTTTTTCCTACCCTGGGCTTCACACAAAAGAATCTATAAACTCTTATCGTCGACCGCACTAATTTACTTCCTTCACAAAAAAACTTCTTAGGTGTTCTCATCTCATAAGAACATTGTCAAGTTAAGAGCCTGTGTCGAATTGAAATCCCATGTGGTGGAATAGCACTCGTTTCATAGTTTCAAAATTCAGAATTAAAAAAAATTGTTTCTTTTCCTTTACTGACATGAGAAATTAAAAAAAAAGAAAAAGTTTCTTCTGTTTTACGCTACAAAACGTTCCGGATTTCTAGAGGGGGGGGGGGGGTTGATGGTCAAATTCTTTTAGGAGTGAGCGAAATACATAAAGTTCGGAATAACACATTTGAATACTGATAATCCGGTAAATATAGAATTTATAGTCCCCTTGAATAAGCAGTAGTCACCGTTTTAAATAATTTATCTTTGTATAATATAAAAAATTGAAACATTTAAGTACTCGCTCACGTTCTTTTTGAATCATTTATTCCTATAACATATGCTTTATTTATTTATTATTTTGTTTTTTATCATTTTATCCTGAAAATGAAATTTTTTTCTTCGAAATTAATTCAAATATTAAAATGCTGAAATACCTGTTGTAACAAGATTAGTTCGTTAAAAACGCATTCCTGTGAGATTCGTTTCATACTTTTCAGCAGTATAAGTGTTGCATTTGTCCCAGAGCGCCGATGAACAAAGTTTCTTAACTGTACAGTTGCAAATAAAAATAACTCATGAAAGGTAGGCTAAATAAAGGGAGGAATTATATCTACGTTTACTGTTACAGTAGAATGCAACATTTCTACGGCTCAGATACCAACGCTTGGGCGCTGGGATGGATGGAGAATGAGAAAAAAATCTATTTCTATTGCTTTATGTATCCTAATTTAATGAGATTTATAACAACAGCAGTTTGATAATTTTAATGATTATTATTAGTATTTTGTTTCACTTTTTATTTATTTTTTGAAAAACCTTCGCCAAGTCATAGGACATAACATGAAAGAACGAAATTAGGTTACTAAACTTTATAATGAAGGTATCCTTGAATTCTATGCCATGAAAGGAGGAATAAGAAAAAAAATCAATTGGTTGTCGATTAAAGATCCGATTCGACTGAATGTAAGAAATTAAACATAAATAGAAGGAAAATAAAGAACCATATGTAACTGCGGATTTCAGAAATAATTATTATTTAAAACATTGTTTTTTTCCAGTTGTACTTAGAAACCTGTTGGAAAGATAAAGCACGCAATAGAACACGATTTCTTAATAGTAAGCACAAGAATCTTACGAAGTAAGTCGTGTTATATGCATTAAAAAAATCATTAACATATTCTAACAAATATGCATCAAAAATACCTAAAATATTAGCGAAAAATTAAAAAATATGCATTAATAATACTTTAGTTTCGTCGATAATTTTATCTGAACTGAATACAAAATACTTAGCCATTCTATTTTTAAATTATTTGTTATTCACGCGATCCAGGGCCGGATTTGGAAGTGTGGAGGCCCCGGGACAACGAAGGAGTGGAGCCCCCCCCCTTTCTGATATATCCATAATAATATTATCTTGTGCAATCATTCTTTGTAGAAATACCAAAAAAAAAGAGGATATTTTGTAAAAATTTTATTGTGGGGGCCCCTTTGCTGTGGAGGCCCCGGGGCAGTTGCCCCGCCTTCCCTCTTCTAAATCCGGCCCTGACGCGATCAATATTCGGTATTAAACAGGGGGATACGAGGGGAGAGTCATGGGGATCATAACCCTTTTCTAACCGTCCGCAGATTATAAGCCCACGTTGTGTTCAAACACTTTTTCCTTAACTTAAATACATTATATTTTCATCTTTTTCTTTCTGCTAGTTTGACATCTTGAACGTAATTGTAATGTAATACAAGATTTGTTGACATGAAAAAAATAAAAATTATAATGTGAATAGAGAAATTATAAAATTTATAAGTTAAAAAATTGTGAAAAAAATGAAAATACATCTCTGCATTCGCTTCACAAAGTAAATAAATACAAAGTCAATGAATTAAATAGAAATAAATAGGCAGTAAAAAAGGAAAATAAAAGTAAATAAAACAGCAAAAAAAGAAATGAGAAAGATCTTTGCATCTTCGTAAACAGTCTGTTATTGATACAACACACTTCTGTGTTCCTTTTGCTTATTTATTTGCTTTCATTTTTTCTTAATGACCCTCTCTGAGGCTTAAATGCCCATATAATTACCACCCTTAGCCAGAGGGAGGGGAGAAGAACTGATTCAAACACGGCACACGGCGCACGACGCACAGTGGCTGAACTTGGCGATTAATCGCTGCACACAGTATAAAACATTTTTTCCTCCAAAATTCAATCGCCAACACGCCTGTGAAGTTTTTTTTATGTGCTCAACGACTTTCATTGAAGTGGGAGAAAACGCGAAAGCATTGATTTCTACCGGAGTGTCCAGTCTTATGCGAAGCTATATGGTCTTTGGTAGTACCACTAGTAGTCTTCTTATAAAACATAAGAGGTGAAATTTTGGAAAATCGAGCATTTGCCAAAGTATAACATGATTTTCAAAAACAGTATCCAAACTCTTCTTAATTTTAAGCTAAAACGCCTTTCAGCCATCTTTGACGTCACCCACAATTCACGACCAATGTATAAAATATTTTATTCATGTTGCACTAAACAAAAACATTTTCATCCAAAGGTTTCTAATGCATTTCCATTAATGCAAATTGTGCATAGACGGAAAGTAAATGGAAATGCCTCTCCTTCAAGCCAAAGCGAGGCTGTAGAAATGTATTCTAAAGAAACGTGGAGCCAGAAATATATTAAACCGCTGATGAAAAATTCATGAACATGTTGAATCGATTATAGTAACATTGAAAGGTGTGAGGAATTTGTAGTTATGGAATGAAAATCACTTTTATACATTTCTTTTAAATAATGGAAGGAAAATACCGCAAATGTTTTTAAGAGTTATATTTTAAGGAATTGTATAACTTTGAAATCAAACAGAACTGTCATTGTAAAGTTGTAGTTTTTCAGTTTTGTCGTTTTTGAAAGACCTTGAGGAGAAATTTGAAAACTTTGAAGTGTGGATTTTCAGTTATTGTGGAGTAAATCAGAGGGGTATTGTCGCACCCAGGATAAATGCCGCACCCCGCACCCCTTGTATTTCTTGCAATTATTGATAGCAGTGATGTTCCCATCAATTTTTCTGAGGGTATACTCCTAGTAATCCATTACGCACAATATGTGTATGCGATCATATGCATAATCTTTACTAATAATAAAGCTGAAAGTCTCTCTGTCCGGATCTCTCTCTCTCTGTCAGGATCTCTGTGAGGCGCATAGCGCTTAGACCGTTCTGCCGATTTTCATGAAATTTGGCACAAAGTTAGTCTGTAGCATGGGGGTGTGCATCTCGAAGCGATTTTTCGAAAATTCGATGTGGTTATTTTTCTATTCCAATTTTAAGAACAAAAATATCATAAGATGGACGAGTAAATTACGAAATTATCATAACGTGGAACCGTAACATGGGCACAAGCCAATTGGCGAGATACGAAATTATCATAACGTGGAACCGTAACATGGGTACAATTTAATGGCGAGAAAATTCACCATACATTTTTTGTAAATACACAGGCGAACCAAAAGACCTTTTAATTACGGGCAAAGCCGTGCGGGTAGCACTAGTTACTAATAATAAAGCTGAAAATATCTCTGTCCGCATCTCTCTCTGTCTGACAGGCTCTCTGTGACGCGCATAGCGCCTAGACCGTTCGGCCGATTTTCATGGAATTTGGCACAAAGTTAGTTTGTAGCATGGGGGTGTGCACCTCGAAGCGATTTTTCGAAAATTCGATGTGGTTATTTTTCTATTCCAATTTTAAGAACAAAAATATCATAAGATGGACGAGTAAATTACGAAATTATCATAACTTGGAACCGTAACATGGGCACAAGCCAATTGGCGAGATACGAAATTATCATAACGTGGAACCGTAACATTGGTACAAGCCAATTGGCGAGAAAATTCACCACACATTATTTGTAAATATACAGGCGAACCAAAAGACCTTTTAATTTTTCTATTACGGGCAAAGCCGTGCGGGTACCACTAGTACGTCATAATTTGAAAATTTTAGAAGCCTGTGGGTATACGCTATTTGCCTAAAAAATGTTTGAGATTACAATACGTATATGGAGTAATATACCCTATGGGAACACCACTGATTGACAGAAAGCAGTCAGACGCCACTGTATAAGTGGAAAATGAGATTTCCTTAACCTGCGTGAGCTCCAATTCAGTACTTTGAGCTGAACAATCTTCATTTCAAATTAAGTGCACATTCCTTACCGAAACTTTAGAGCACGTTATTCTAAAATAGTTTTTGTCCTGCGTGTATGAATATGCCTTTCTGCTTTACAAGGACAATGAACTGTGTGCAACTCCTGAACCATCAATGCGGGGTACATGCCGCACCACGTTCCGGTATATATGTTGCAGTTTCTCTTTACTGAATACTGTTATTACTAAAATTGAATTTGATCTAACCATGCCTAATTTCAAACATTATTATAAGTTTTGTAGTTTCAATTAACGATATGAAATATTTTCTTCTTTTTTTTTAACAACAACGATCTTCGGAACCATTTGTTTAAGACATTGTCGGATAGTTAAGTGCTAGCACAAAAAACACAGCACAAGAGGTGGCAAATGGGGTCGCTTCCGAAATTTTAAAAGTATTTTGTTTCTGAGAGAGCATGCTTAAAAACATAAGACATGACCATTTTTTAAATAATTTGAGAAAGTTTAATTTTTTAAATAATTTGACAAAGTTTAATTTTTTTAACAATTGTTTCAAACGGTGTGCAGATTCAGTTTCATTTTTTACGCTTCTGCACATGACATCACAAGTGATGAAATGTCATTCAATGATGCCATTAGCGCAGAGCGCAATATTTAATTCGCTTCTGAATTATCATAATCGGGAAAAGCGGTAGAGAGCAAGCGTCAGCACTCAGTGCGCCAGTGGAGTACGCGTTCATCTTTTCATCATTCAAAGTTCATCTTTTGTGACGTCATAAAAACCACTCCTTGTTTGAAAAATCGGACATTTTGAAAAATTAATCAAAAATTAAACTCTTTGAAAATAAAAAAATTTTCCTCGCTTCATGTTATTTTTTTTTTTTTTTTTTTGCTCATTCTATCAGCTTCACTGACTAAAGTAATTTTTTTAACTGATGGAAACAACCCCATTCTTCAAGTAAAATATTAATTAGTATATTTCTAATCAACTTACAGAATGTAGAATTAGCACACTTTAAAAACAATTCAGAAACGTTCCTGGGGACAAAAAGTGGGCAGCTGTGGTGCCCAATTTCTGCAATTAGCGTATCTTGCAAAATACAGAAATGTTTTCCGCTAAAATTCAGTAACCTTCCTGCTATTATCCTGGAATCTGTCTTGTCACGAGCACTCATTAATTTCTGAATTCTTTGTTGGTAACACTGAGATTCTTATAAAATCACGTTGCTGTATTGAACCGTGGCTATCGAATGTTCGTCTGCTTTCGATGTTGAGTTTCGAAATGTGCCGTCTTTTTTACACATTTTTAAATGTTCATACCTTCCAGTTACAAATTAAAGTTCAACAAGTTTAAAAGTTGAACTGTGACTTTTTCGAATTCAATATAAATTTGCTCTCCTAAATAACCAAGCTATTTCGTTGGTGAATTGAACATTTCTGAAAAATTTAGTAATCTCCTCGGTTAAAGCCAGTCGTGCCTCTGGAACCTACTGCATGGAATACTTAGGTTTAGAATAATAGCTTGGCATCTTCCTGCTTTGCCAAGAAAGCCTCAAAAGCATCATCGCGATCAGTGGCGCACACAGGAATTTTGCAAGGGGTGGGTCCAAGATTGAAAGCCTCATTCTCATAAAATACCAGAATACGCCGTCAAACATATTGACTTGATTTTATCGTTTCTCGAGAACGAAAAACAGTAAAAAATAAACTATTGAATAAAAAATTAGCATTAGTTAATGAACTATACTTAAATACATTACCAGAAAGCAAAATTATATACGCATTAACTTTTCTCATAATTAAAAAAAATGGATTCAGCAAAGCAAATTCATCGTTGCAGAAGCACCACATGATTAAAGAAGTTCATAAAATGTCACTTAATATGATCTGTTATTACGAAACTAAAAACATGGTTATTACAGTGTATTCATTTATGATCGCCATTCTGCTTGTTATAAGCAATTTGTTATAGGAAAAGTGCTCAATAATCTTTTAAATCTTTTAACATGAGGATTTTATATTTTCACTTATTAGAACTAAAATTATTGTTACCTTTCGTTTGAAATTATTTTAGGCACAAAATACATAGAATCATAATCAATCGGGGAAGAAAGCAAGACCTATGGGAGGGTTCCGGACCCCCTGGACCCCTCCCTTGTGTGCGCCACTGATCGCGATCATTTTTGTTTCCAGTGCTGGGGCTATAAAAGAGGTTCACCAGAAGAGGTGGCTGGGCCTTTACCTGACCTAGTGCGTTCCCCGACGAGGCAGGGGTGCCAATCAGTCTTTCATGTGCCACCATTAAGGCTCTGATGCATGATGACACAAGTAGTTTTTGACGCCAACTTTCCACCAGATGGAGGTATCTGGGTTCTCTTTCGATGCGAAATTGCACTAGGAATTTAATTTAGCCGAGAGAATTCTAAGCCAAACGTATACCCAAGGGATATTTTACATGCCACATAATCATACGACGTGGGCGCTGATGATTGTTTGCGTCTCGAAAATCCACCGACTA